>NC_092775.1:45906330-46206487 GCF_047496795.1 Chiloscyllium punctatum | reverse complement strand
AGTCTCCTCTACATTGGGGAAACTGGAAGCCTCCTAGCAGAGCGCTTTAGGGAACATCTCTGGGACACCCGCACCAATCACTCCATCGCCCTGTGGCCCTACATTTCAACTCTCCCTCCCACTTTGCTGAGGACATGCAGGTCCTGGGCCGCCTCCACCACTGCTCCCTCACCACCCGACACCTGGAGGAAGAATGCCTCATCTTCTGCCTCGGAACACTTCGACCCCAGGGCATCAATGTGGACTTCACCAGTTTCCTCATTTCCCCTCCCACCACCTTACCGCAGTTCCAACCTTCCAGCTCAGCACTGTCCCCATGACCTGTCCTACCTGCCAATCTCCCTTCCCACCTATCCACTCCACCCTCTCTTCTGACCTATCAGCTTCATCCCCACCCCCATTCACCTATTGTACTCTTCGCTACCTTCTCCATACCCCCTCTCCCCCCCCCCCAAATCATCTCTCCATCCTAGAGGCTCCCTGCCTCCGTTCCCGATGAAGGACGTTTGCCTGAAACGTCGATTTTCCTGCTCCTCAGATGCTGCCTGACCTGCTGTGCTTTTCCAGCACCACTGTAATCTCAACTCTGGTTTCCAGCATCTGCAGTCCTCACTTCTGCCAAATGAACAGATATGCTGTTTAGCCGTTTCAGTGGAAATCAACATTACCAACAGAATCACACCTGAACTAAAAGAATTGCTTGACAAAATTAGGCCATCATCTATCTAAATCACATTCTGCATTCCTGCTAATCACAAGATAAAATAATAATAGAGCTGTTGACTAATTATATCAAGCAGCCTCCTTCTCATCTGTAAATTTAGCCACAACGTTTATGATTCCTTGCTCCGTATCACTTAAAAAATAAGTGAATGACTAAACGAGGCCCAAGAGCAAGAGACTGAAATCTCACTGGTAATATTCTCCCAAGCAAGTGTTGACTTCTGTACCAGTACTGTCTGGATTCTATCATTCAACTAGTTCTGTAACCATTGAAAAATGTATTTCCATTGATTCTCGGTGCTCATTTTCCTAAGTCACTGAAAGTAAACAGAACAAAGTCAATTGAAGAATAGGGTATGTACATATAATTAATACATGAAAAACAAATAGAACTAGAGAATTATATTATTTGACAAAGTTATGGTAATTAGTAAGTCATTAGAAACTACCATTGGAAGCAAGTAAATGCTTGAGTTTTCACAATATCTATTTATGAATTGTAACATCATAATATTTAAAGCTACAGATGAAATTTTAGATGGTATACTTCAGATGAGGTGCATGTAATAAATTGTGGCAGGAAGGATCTCGTGCATCTAGTGGTCTTGTTAGAGCAATCCAAAACTAATTCTAATGTTGTGTTCTCTCTGGTTTTCTATATGCTCCCCCTTTAAGACAGGATGAGGATTTTTCTAAAAAAAAACAACATGATAGCTTCTATTTCAATTATTTCCATGTTCCAGCAACCATCTAAATTAAGAAATTAATATTTGGCTCATAAAAAGCATAATATGGATAAATGAGACATTAAGTTGCATTTCCAATTCAAACTCATCTTCCTGAAGATTTATAACCCTTTTCACTATTTTTCAAAACTTCTACTTTTGTCTCATCTGAACACTTGAAAAATTGCATTCCATTCAATCAAATTAAAGTCATTTATGTACATAACAAAAATTGGAGGACCACTAGCCTCTGGGATACCCACTCCAACATTCGTAAGCCCATGTAATGCCTAACTAACCTAAACTTTATTTCATTGTTTGAATATTCATGTTCTGTGCTACATTTTATTAAAGGTTTGTCTTTACATTTAAATTTATTAAATCATATTTACATTTTCTTCTTGCATTGGTATTTCATGTGAATTGTCCTACATGGAGAAAAGCTTCAACAAAATGCACTTTTCTTCAGCAATAATCTTTATTTCTTGTCTCTCAACCAATATTCCATTCATGCTGTTATATTTCTCCTACCATTTATCTAAATAGCTTTACTATCCTCTTGAAATATATTCAAACACCTTCTTAAAATCCATATATGCTATCGCCACTGTATTACAGTTAACTAGCCTACTGGTCGCTTTGTGGAAAAAAAGTCAACTTTTAAGGCTTTGAAAAGGGTTCCAAGAAAACTAAGGAGGTACCAGGAATATTAGCGTGTATTTTATTGAAGAATACATCAAGGGGAACACCTGAATACAGACTGAAGAAAGAGGAGAAAACAAACAATAAATCTGCAATAGGTAAGAAAGAACAATGTTATTAAAAATACACTGAAATGCAAAACAGAATTGTAAGAATGATCATATGTAATGAATAGCTGAGAGAGCAGCAGTATTCTAAAAATCTCATGACTTTAACTGAACTAAAGAATTGAAGGAAAAGGCAAAAAGAAAGGCAGTACACGGCCAGAAGAAAACAAATCCAATGAAAATTGAAGTTATATGGGAAGTGAATGGAATGCTGTAGACCAGAACAAGTAATTTAAAAATGCAATTTGGATGGAAATACTGCTCAGTGGTAGACAGCGAAAGAATTCTTCACATCGATTTTCATAACATTCAGAAAAATCTTTTATGCAAAAGTGAAACAGATGGTTAAGGAATAAAACATGAATCTCAACATGGCACATTTGGCAGAATAATATAAATAGATGGTGTCCATAATTATGCGAATTGGTGGATAAGTGCTCAGTGAAAGCCTTTGGACAGCAGTTACAGGAACGCTGATGAAGCACTGAAATACATCTCATATCTGAAAGAAGATTCAAACTGCATTATATAGCTCATCATTTGGTGTTGTTTTAGAAATCCCAGCTTCAAACAAAATTGGAGCACCTTTATGCCAACTCAACAGGTAAGAAAGGGACGATAGGCCATGGAAGCATCAAAAATAGTCTTATCGCCCCATTTCCACATGAAATGCCTTGCCACTATTTGAACTTGAAAGCTAACATTTATGGTAAAAGCATAATTAAAGTCCTATGCCATAACTTAGATTAAGACAGAATTTTAACTGGGGTAGGAAGAAATTCTTTCCAGAGTGACTCATTGAGCTCACCTTCATAAATTTGCTTTCACAGCTGATCTAAAATAAAAACAAAGTACAGCAGATGCTAGAGATCTGAAATAAAAGAAAGAAAGTGGAGAAACTCTACAGGTTTGCCAGTACCAGAGACAGAAACAAAGTTAATGCTTGATTAGCTCTTCTGCAGAACTCTGATCTAAAATAGTCCTTCCAGTGATTACAAGAGCGCTCAGCTGCAGGCACTCAGCTCATGAGGACCTGTCTGTTGCGTATAATCAATGCACAAAGAATTTGACAGATTGTAGGCTGTTTGTTTCTGATCTGGTTTTATTGCACTCACCCTGATTAAACATTCTCTGCTATTCATGGATGTTGCTTTTGTGTCATTGCTTTGGAAGGTGGAACAGTGCGGAAGAGGAAGAGGAAGAGCAGCTGCTTCTTCAAGGCTAGAATGAGCAGCTGGCAGAACTGTTAAAACACAGCTGAAGGCCCAACCCAACTCTCAGGCTGTGTAGGTTGCCAGTTTCCTGCACAGATCTCTGAACTGGAAAGGAGGCTGAACTTTACCAGGCAGGCTGTTACAGTGGCTCCTGGTCAAGGAGGACCCAGGTTCTGCAATTTGGCACAAGTTGCTAAAGGCACTAACCATTGTCCTGAACGTTTACACTTTTGTCTCATCCACACTGGCCGTGGGGAATGTCACCCACATCTATTTTACAGCTCAGCGAGTAGGTCATCTCAGGTGGATCAATTTACGGGAGAAGAGGGTCTTTGCCTTATGGTTTCAAGTCCTGTGAAATGCAGAGTTTGACTCTCCCTTGTCATTCTTGTAAGATCAATCTGTAGCAAATGACATTGCTGAGAGGATTTGGAGTCTGGAGGTCTTGCTGACATCTCATTGCTCTTGCCCTATTTTCATGCAGTTGCTAGCAAGAACCAGGAAAGATGAAATATATCATCCCTAAAGAGTTGAATTCTGCTTTAAGTAGACCTTTGGAGGGCTCAAAGACTGCACTTGAAAAAACACTGGGCAAGTTTCCCATTGAGCAACTAATTAGATACAAGACCAGTCTAACAGACTTTATGGAGTCCCAGGAGTTCAAACACCTCAGGCATATTTTTGTTGTTAGCAAGTGTATTCCTCTGTAATTACATTTCAACTGCTGTAGCTGCGTAAATACAATGTGCAAACAATTAATTTAAGAATTCAGTTATATTACAGCGCAATAGTTTAAATAAAAATAAGAATGTACACTCCTATTAAGAACATTCACATTACAAAGTGCTTCACTATTCAAAGCACACTTCATTCGTTGAAGTCATTATTGTAATGCAGGAAATGCAGCAACCAACTTGCACACAGCAAAGATCAGATACTCATTACAATTTGATACTCACTAAAAGATTGACATTAGCCTAGACAGCAGAATTGTTCCTGCGCTTTTCTCCAAAATAGTGCCGTAGCATTTATTATAAGGGCTTAAGAGGACAGATGGACCTCAGTTTATACTTCTCACCTGACAGATGACATCACTGGCTGGATTCGTAGAATTACGTCAGCAACAAAGGCGGCCATTCAACCCATGGTCTCCAAGCTTGCTCCCAAAATAAGTTATTGACGCACTGCTCCATCCCTGGCTCTCTGCCTCCCTGGATCCCTCCTGTCCAGACATTTAGAATATTCAGAAAACTTAGAAAAAATGTACAGCACTGGAGAATACCACTCTGCCCATCATACCTGCACCAGCTGGGAAATGAGCCACCCAGCCGAAATCCTTTCTTGAGTAGCTGGAGTCTCAGCCTAGGTTGCTCAATGTTCTAACCACAGACATGAGTGTTACCGGTGGAGCCACAGCAGACATCCCATATTAGTAAATTTAGTACAGAAACAGGCACTGTTGTACTAATAGTACTCAATCACTTTAAATGAATAAATATTAATCATTCCCTATATGTACATGTATTGAACTCCATCTGAATCATGAAGTGCAGTGGGGAAAGTTAGTCCAAAGTGCGGTGACAAGTGGGTTTCAGGTGCCTGAGCTGCCACAGCCCAGAATGATTTTTCTCATGTGATCTTCTGCTTTTCATCTGATTAGTGAAGTAACTGAGAGGTTGGGCATGTTTTTTTGGGAAGGCAGAGAAGAAGTGCTTGTCACCATCAGGACCTACTCAAGTTCATGTTGCTGGTACCATACTTAAAGCCCAATTATGGACCATTTCAGACACTGCAAGCCCAGAACTGCACCTCGCTGCAGCACTCAGCACAGAATATGTGCAGAGGAAAAGAAAGCTTTCTCTTTGCCTCTGGGAGAGGAACCTGGAGGTTCTGGGGGTGGCAGAAAGGAGGGCTGTTATTTTGCCTGCTGACCACCAGAAGGAAGACACAGCCAGACTTACAGAAATTACAGTCAAGAGTATTGTGCTGGAAAAGCATTGATTCTCCTGCTCCTCGGATGCTGCCTGACCTGCTGTGCTTTTCCAGCACCACACTCTCGACTCTGATCTTCAGCATCTGCAGTCCTCACTTTCCCCTGGACAGAAACTACAGCATGGTCAGTTCTGTGAGAGAGGTAAAAGGACTTATCAATAAAATCCTGCATATATTCCAAACAGCCATTAGTCGATATTTTCAATCATGTGATTACACACCCCTGGAGAACGTGGGACTTGACCCCAGGCCTTCTGGTCCTGAGATAGGGAACACTGCCACCACACCAAAAGAGCGACCACATCAACATTTTCTTTTTTTAAAAAACAATGTCTTCCCTTCGCACCACTAAATCATCTGGTGCTTGCAATTAATCGATTTACCTGCAAATTCCATCATGGAAAGTGCAATGACAAGAATGGTGAGGGAAGCTGGGTCCTCAATATTTTTGAATCAGCCTTCCCAGAGCTGTTACTACTTCTTCTGAAGCAGGTGGTACTTAACCCAGCCCTCCCAGTTCAGAGGTAGGGACACTATCACTGCATATCAGAAACCCCTGCGCCCTGCCATCCTCCATTATATATTAGTGTTTCTTTCACCTATTCTATTCATTTTTCCAGGTGGTGGGCCCAGCATGTAGTCTGACACTGAGACCAATCGATTCTTCTGAGGAACTCTTAAAGGTAACTGATCGTTTCAGAGCTAAAGGTTACATGGAGTAATTACAAATTTGTCTTCTTCAAATGTTACTTTTACCATATGTTGAAGTTACGATTAACTCATGTTTCTCTGCAGTCCCAAGCTAAGAGGGTGATGGAATACTGTCCACTTGCCTGGACAAGTGCAATGCCCACAACACTCAAGCAGTATGACATCATCCAGGATGAAGCAGCCTACTTGATTGGTATGGCATCCATCAATTTCAACATTCACTCCCTTCATCAGTGAGCCACAGTGGCAATTTGTGAACCATTTAAAAGATATAATGCTATAACTCAGCAAAATTCCTCTGACAGCACCTTTCAAATCTACAACCTCTATTACCAAGAAATATAACAGCAGTAGATATGGGAACATTACAACCTGTATTTTCCCCTTCAAATCACACACCGTCCTGACTTAGAGTTTTATTGAGGATCTTTTGCAGTTGTTAGATCAAATTCCTGGATCTCCCTTCCTACTGTTGGGTCCCTGCGTACCAAGGAATAAGTAGTAAGGTAAGAGAGTAAGAATTATGAAGGCAGCATACACATCCAATGAACAAATAATTAGAAGTTGGCTATTTGGAGTTCAGTAAAAGATGATACATCTGATATTCTACAGAAAATTGAAGAACAGGAGAAGATCAGGGATAATAAAGGATGACATAAAGGACAGAAGAAAGGAAGGATCTTCTTTCAAAAGGTCAAGAGGTACACTATATGGGATGAGATTAACAATGTAGATCAAAATACACCGGCACAAGTAGTTTATCCGTCCACTCGTAACACTGTTGGATAAAGCAGTAAGTGAATATTTGTTGTTTGTAACAAAGGTAATGCAGTAATTATGGCAAGGTGGGGTGGGGTTGGGATTGGGGAGGGCTTAATTTTCCCAAAGTCTAGGCCATTTCAATTACAAACTCACCTTCTCAATCTCTGTTAGCTTCACAGAAGTATCATAAAAATATTGTGACTAGGGGCCAAAGCTATTTCAGATTTACTGTCATGTAATGGTTAAAGAGATAATTAGTTATCTCACAGCTAAAGACCTGTGGGGAGGTGGTGGGGTGGGGGCTATAGTGAACATAAAGAATTGAATTCCATATCATATTTGCATATAACATATCCAAGTGCAAAAGAATAATTTTAAAGTTAAACAAAGCTAATTACACAGACTTATGGTGAGAGTTGGCTAAGGTTGAATCGGTGAATTGACTAAAAATGGTGGCAAATAAACTGTGAGAAATGTTTAAAGAAACAACATTTTAGAAGGTTGTCCAATAATGACAGGCTGAATAAATCGGGCCTATATTTTCTCGAATTAGAAGAATGGGAAATAACTTCACTGATAAACAAGATCCTGAAGGCACTTGGCAGGATATACCACTTGGATCCTCCTTGACCTATCACCTTCATCTCCTCCCCCACTCACCCATTGTACTCTATGCTACTCTCTCCCCACCCCCACCCTCCTCTAGCTTATCTCTCCATGCTTCAGGCTCACTGCCTTTATTCCTGATGAAGGGCTTTTGCCCGAAACGTTGATTTCGCTGCTCGTTGGATGCTGCCTGAACTGCTGTGCTCTTCCAGCACCACTAATCCAGTATTTGATTTTCAGCATCTGCAGTCATTGTTTTTACCTAGGATATACCACTTTCCCAGTGCTGTCCATAACACCTGGCACAGCTTCAGAATAAAAAGAAAATGATTGTTCGGGACCGATATTTGGGAAAATCTCTTCAGAGTTGCAAATCTTTGGAACTCTCTGCAACAAAATACTGTGGATGTGCCATCAAGGCAAAAAATAATAGATTTTTAATCTCTCTAGGAATTAAGGGATATGGGGAACAGTCTGTTAAGTGGAATTTAGGCAGATTATCAGTCATAATTATACTGAATCAGCAGCGGACTCGAAAGATCGTATGTTAATCCTGCTCATTTTTGAAAAAAAATCAACTGGCCTTTCAGGTCAATTTCATGTGGAAAGGCATCTCGACAAACATAATTATTTTAAATTTTTATAAAGAATGCCTCAAACCATTTGAGTTTTGTTTTAAAAAGTCAACATTGGGAATTTGTATTATTTTCAATCTATTAATGTTTCCCTCATTTGTCTAACTTACTGATTTATTTTACTAATCTCAGTGTACTAGTACAATGGTTACTTTTTATAGTAAAATCACCTTTTTATAGTAAAATCAGATCACTCAAAAATGCATGGTCCACAATGACAAATATAATAATTGCTGTATTTATTTCCAGATACACCTGTCTGAAATGTTATATCTTCAAGCTAAAGTGTATTTGCAAATAAATATATTTTTATTAAACATGATTACAATACACAAAAGCACATGCTTGGTTCATGGACTTCTGGACTCAAAGAGGAGACTCACTGTAAATTGGCAATGATTTTGTAGGATATTTATTTTGTATAATTATGTTACAAAGCATTTAGTATTATAGATGGCCCCATGTACAAGGATAAATTGACAAATTCTGAACTGTAAATAGAGAAAGGGGAGACAAAGGGAGACCAAGTCTGTAACTCTATAGCAGTTTGGCGAGTTACTACTATACAGCATTGTTTTATGTTTGGGACTTATTTTAAGCTCCAGCTTCATAATTCTGTGCCAACCAACTCGCCTGGACACCATTCCCAGCAAACTGGTGGGAAATGTGAAAAGATTAAAATGAGGATAAACAGTTAAAGTGGGGTCTCAGGCCTCGGCTTTCTTTCTCCAGTCCACTTCAGGCCACCACAAACACTTTGTACACTGCATGTGGAACAGGATCAGTTAAATTAGCTGATATTACATTATTTCCTTCCAATTGGAAATGCCCAAAATATCTATTTGGGCACGGGGCAGGAAATTACAATTATTATGTAATATGTAATATTCCACACAATACAAGCTGCAGGGGCAAGTTATTTTGAAGTGGGTGGTAGGACAACAGTCATTGATGGAAGCAATTAAAAATGCTATGCTTTGATAATTAAATTTACAGATGAGGCAATGTTAATGTAGAAATTGCCTTCAGGAAACTAAATAAATAGAGGCAAGTCCACAGTGGTGAGGAATTTGCAAGGAGCTACCAATGTTGCACTAATTGGCCTTCACTCATTCCTTATTATGTAAAAATATTCATACCACCAGTAACCTCTTTCGCAAATGATCTTTTTTCCAGAAATAGTTCTACAAACATTTTTTTTTAAAACTTCATGCTTCCTTGCACTCATTTGCCATTTAATGACAAGTTAAATTAGTATTTTTCCTATGTAGTTAAAGGCAAGATTTGTCACTGCTGCTGAAAATTGGGATCGAAACACATTTACATTTTATTAAATAGATTAAGAATTGTAGATATTGAAGGGCTATGAGCTAAGCTTCAATTGGAGACACACTGAAAATCCAATTTATACCTCTAACATCACTTTTCTCATCATGTTACAATTGGATAGCAACATCTTTTTTTAAAAAATGGGAAAGCTCAACTACAAAGTGTTTGGATGAATGGACAGATTTTTTTTCTTCATCCATACAGGTTCTATTTTAAATTAAATTGATACAGCTGCTCAGTAGTATTATTCATGGAACATTAGTATTTCAGTCCTTGTTCAAACCACAGCTTTGAACAATATTGATCTGGAACTCTTTATTACAACCTACCAGTCTTAGCCAGATTGTTAGGCAGCACCTGAGGCTATATTATTTTGGAAGCTGGACAGTGAATTGAGGAAAAAAGATACTCAACTTCATCCACAAATAATTCTTTGATTGTTACACTGTGGCATCGATAAGTAACAGAATGCTTTCTTTCAATGAGGGGTCAGGCAGTGGTGAAATGCTCCTCACTCCAGTCAGTTAAGCATATTTTAAAATATTTATCTTTTTGGTTGTGGTCCCTAATGCACCAATGGGGGAGGGTTGGCATCAACAGATCTCAGACCTTTTATTTTTAGGAAACGTAAAGGATCTCTTTCAGTTATGTGTTCTGCATACTATTCTTGATCTTCAAATTGTGTATCTCCAACTCAATAAGCATGCAACCCTTGTGTGTCATATTGTTGGCTTGACAGGATCTTTAGAGCATAGAAAATAGCCACCACATCACTGATTTTCATGACCTGAGTTTTGATCATAATTTCATCCCATTCCCACAATGCTAATATCCACCTTTTTTGTAATCTGCAGTGTGCTGCTCAGCATTCTGCACAAGTGACGAGAATTTGAAATGCTTCACGTTGTGAAAAGACTCCATGCTTTGCCAAATCTTTTAAATTTGAACATTTCAAATATCAGACTGGCATGTGTCATTCATTTCTGAATGCTTGCCAGACCATACTTCAGGAGATTCGAAATAGAGTTTGTATAATCTTTGAGCCTGCTTTGCCAGTTTTCGATCTGGCTGACCTTTTATCTCACATCCATTTTCCTGCCCTATACTGGCAATTTAATCCAGCCAATCTCAATTGGTCTCAGTCTTGAACGTACTGGCTGAATATTCTCTGTCCCCTTAAGTAAAGAATTCCAAAAAAAATTGCTGAAATAAAGCACATTACTAGAGTAACTCAGCAGGTCCAGTAACATCTGTGGAGAGAGAAAATTAGTTTCAATATTTCCAGGTGCAATACACTTATTCTTTGGAAGAGAGTTGGAAAAGTGATGAATTTTATGCTGTTGGAAAAGTGGGAGAAAGAATAAGTGGAACAACTGTGGAAGGTGCCCAGAGGAAAATACAAAGGGCATGCTAATAGTAGTAGAGGAGTGACATAGATGAAGAGTAGGTGTTAATAGCAGAAAATGCCTGACAGCAAACCTATGCAATTTCAAGAGGGGCAGGGGGTAGAAAATAAACTGTGTAATCAAAACATCTTAACCAAGAATGACCTATATTTTCTGTCCATTGAACAATCCTCAATCCACACAAACATTTTACTCCCAACTTCATGAGCCCTCATCTTGCATATTAAGATTATGGGACTTATTTGAAGGACTGTGGAAAATCCAAATACTGCTTCATCAATTGGTTCACTATTAACTACTCAGTTATCTACTTCTTCCCCACAATATTGAAATGATTCTGTGTGTCTGAGCATGTGCCAAAATGGCATTTGCTAAAATTAGTATATTATGTCATTGTTAATGTTGGGAGAACCAGCCACAGATTGGTAAAGCTATATGAAAATTTGTAGACTCCCATTAGCCCTGGGCATGTCCACACCCGACAACCCTTACTACATAGCCAATGATGTTCATGTGGCTCACAACCACTTTCACAAGGGAGTTAGCAGATGGACAATAAATCTTGGCTTTCCCCACATTTTATGAATGAAACAAAACTGAAATTCAGGAGTTTGATGTTCTTGTCTATTGTTTTAGTGATTCTCGAAGTGGGAAATCTCTCATTACTAAATCGATCAGAGCCCCACAACGTGCCTAACCATAAGATTTTGGCAAACCACTATAGACATATCAAAAATACCTGATTAAGCTAATAATGAAGCTTAAAGGTAATTTAATATGATAGACTGTCTGGTTAGAATGGCAGGAAACATCTTTCAAATAATAGTGTAATGACAGCAATTGTAATGAAGTACTAATGGGACCAATATTGCTTAAAAGCCTCCAACTAGACAGGCTAAATTTTCAACATAATGCAAGGTCAAATTCTTAGTTTACTTCATTGTCACTTCCCTCTGTAGTTTGTGATCCACTAGAAGTATACCAAAGATTTCCAGCACCTATACAGCATTATACACTCAATGAGCGATATCATCCTTCTGAAAATTCTTTTCAATCCATGTCCTTTTCACATCTATTTGTCGCGAAGGCTTTTAGTATTTGGTGTAATGACAGCAATCAAAATTGTGGGTTTTAAAAGATAAAGACAATAAATATGATTGTTAAATTTAACCAATGATTCATTCAGTTTGAGAGCATTAAGCATGGGTCAAAGACTATTATACTGAAACAACAGCAATAATGAGGCATGAAAGCAGAGGTGGCTAAAGTGAACTGTAAAATTAGGTTAAAGTATGGGTCAAGAGAGATACAATGGCAAACATTTAATGGGATATTTCAGAATACACTAGATAAATACATTCCAACCATGAAAAATTCTAAGGCAAGAGTCTACCATCCATGATTAACTTAAACAGTTAAAGATAAAGATCAAATTTAAAGAAAAAAGTTTATGATTGCACAAAGGTGGGTTGCAAAATCCCATGCAAGGACTGCACAAAACACTACATAGGACAAACAGAAAGACAGCTAACGATCCGCATCCATGAACACCAACTAGCCACGAAACGACACGACCAGCTATCCTTAGTAGCCACACACTCAGATGACAAGCAACATGAATTCGACTGGGACAACACTACTATTATAGGACAAGCCAAACAGAGAACAGCCATGGAATTCCTAGAGGCATGGCACTCATCCACAGATTCAATCAATAAGCACATCTGCCACGACCCAATATACTGACCACTGCAACAGACAGCTGGAACTGACAACCGGAAACGGCAGATTCAAACCACCACAAATGCCGGAGGAAAGATCACCGAAGCACTTCACAGGAGGCTCCCAAGCACTGAGGATGTCACCTAGACAGGGGACGAAACGTCTGTAACACAAATTCCCAGCTCGGCGAACAGAACCACAACAACGAGCACCCGAGCTACAAAACTTCTCACAAACTTTGGTGGATTGCAAGTCAAACCACTAAGCAGAATATTAAAAAAGCCAAACCAGTATTAAAGGAAAGAAAATTGGAGGAGAGAGAGATAGCTAGCTAGAAATATTGAAACAGATAGTGAGAGCTTCTGTAGATATATACAAAGTAAGCTAGCAAAGTAAATAACTGTTCTACAGAGAAAATTCGTCAGAATTTATCATGGAAAAATTGAGGTGTTGCTCAGTGATTTATATGTAACATTAAGAGGTGAGACAAAATCCTAACACCGGATTCTTGCAAGCTTACCGGGCACCAACAGTATACCTATCACAACTCAGCTTTTCTGGGTCAATGTTTCATTTTCATAGAGGATTTCTGCAAAGGTGCTATTCTACAACCAGATGAGCATGAGAACTTGCACCATATTATATGACAAACCTGGTCATAAAGACAGACAGATAGACAGACTCAGAGCCTGTAAGCTGCACCATGTTACGCTGAGGGACAAAACCAATCTGAACAGATCCAAATGGAGAAGTCTCTGGCATTAAGCATTCAATTTTAAATGCTTGAAGACAGCAATGAAGTCTTCACAGGACAGGAAAGCACATCAAAAAGCCAGTGTTTTCTCACAGTTCTCCCAGCTGCAACTTCATAAGAATTGCATCAAATCCGCAGATCAAGATGTGGAGTAACATTGCTTACAAGACAACATCGATCTAAATATAAAACAACTAGTCTTCTTGGTAACTGCCAAAGTGCAAGAATCCACTCAAGAACATTGCAATAATTGTTTTGAGACTACTGTAACTCAAAATGCCTATTCAGGCGGAGTTTCCAGCCCAAGACTCTGTGTACTGCTGTTTGACTGTAGTCTGGGAGAATGTGGCTATTCCAGGATCCTCTGACATGGAACAAGATTTCAAGTTCAGACATTTGACATTGATGATACAAAGATCATCAGTAAATAAGATCTGGTCTGATGATGGCAGAACAGTGAAGTAGCTCACTTCTCTAGTCACAACCTTCAGACTCTTGCTGAATTTCTTTGCTTAACTGTTCCATTATAATGCTCCTTGAAAGTGTGAAAGATCGAGAGATTGCAGCAAACAAATTTTTTTGAGGCTCTACTGTAAAATTGCTTCCAATTTGCATATTGATTCTGTTGTTTGGACAGAAGTTGAATTCCACAAATAGCTCTAATATGTATAAACGATACCACGTAGGATATTGTTCTCCTGAGCTCTTGTTCTTAAGGATCATATAATGGTGTCAGATGCCATGGGCATGAGGGATAAGATTGAATTTTCTATAGCTATTTCTGTAGGTGCTGGCCTTTGAAATATATAGTTGACAGTTCTTCAACTCTTGGATGATGAATCATTAATGAGAATTTTCGAGAAAGCATGTACAAACTTGATTCCCTTTCAGTGACCACAGGCCATCTTAATTGAATGGAATGGAATGGAATGACTTGAAAAATGTGGCACTGGAAAAGCACAGCAGGCAAGGTAGTATCTGAGGAGGCTCCTCAGATGCTGCCTGACCTGCTGTGCTTTTCTAGCACTAAACCTGTCAAATCTGACTCTCCAGCAAATGCAGTCCTCTGCTTCTCCTGGAATGGAATGATTGCCTTTTCTCTTCATGAATGATACTTGGGCTCAGGCAAAATTGGCTGGAAGTATTGTGCGAATCCCAAAGTATCCCTCAGGTTCAGGGCTTTCTTGTTTTCAACTGCTTTCCAGAGGAAATGTTATAAAAGTTTGCCTTTGGCAAATAATGCCATCAGTAGATAGGACAGAAAATATCAGTGCTATCTGGAAATCATGATTTGGAGGTGCTGATGTTGGACTGGGGTGTACAAAGTTAAAAAATCACAACACCAGTCTCACAACCACCTGATGAAGGGGCAGTGCTTCCAATCAAACCTGTTGGAATATAACCTGGTGTTGAGATTTTTAACTATCTAGAACTAGCATTTAAACTAACGTTTAAAGGAGCTTGACAGACATCAATGGAACAATCCAGACACTGAAACCTATCAGACTTTTTCATTCTTTCATGGAGTGTGGGTGCTGCTGCTAAGGTTAGCATGTGTTGTCCATCCCTAATTGCCCTTAGGATGATTTCAGATGGTAGTTAAGAGTCACTATGGGGTTAGGGTCATGTGATCACACCAGACAAGGTCAGCAAATTTCTCTCAAACCAATTTGGGATACACATGCTTTTTTCAGAATTAGGTTTATTATCCCATGTACTCAAGTACAGGGCTACAGTGTACAAAAAAGTGTACAAAGGCACCAGTTCTGGTGCCATCTTACGTACAAAGATAGGAAGTATGAAATCTTAATTAGAAAAGTAAAGAAATAAAAGGTTAGAGGTCAGCACTGCAGTCTTTCTAAAGCAGCTGAGTCCACACTGGGCTTCACCTCCAGCCCAGAAATCAACACAAGGCTTCCTCAAGGCCAGGGGTCCGCGCTGGGCTTCCAAGGCCTGGAATCTAATTCTAATAGGAATTCATAGCTCTTAGGTGCAGAGATAAAATAATGATAGAAACCTTAATTGTCAGATCGCCATTACCACAGTGTTGCTACAGAGGTTTTCTATGCTTCTACAAACTTATGCTATTATTACTGTACCTGGAGGAGTTGGCACAGGTCCCATACAATCATAATCATGAAAGGATTGAAACCTGTTTCCTCCATTTTGACCCAAGCAGAGTGGCATCCAAAATAAAAACTGTCATTAGGCCTTGAGTCAGGACACCTGAAATACAAAAGCCCAAGGGCAGACAGGTCAGAGAAAAAGCTGGTTATTGGTATGGTGTCCTTCTGGCCCCAAACAACTGGGCTGCAGTTCTCCTGTTTCAGTCTCTCTATTCCCAGGAATGGCTCAGACCAGGAAATTTAAAGCCATCTCTCCCTTTATTAACTGCACCTGTCAGGACAACAAGAGAGGGAAATCTACCTTCTAACACTGTTTCTAGTACAGTGAGATCCTGCTCCCTTAATTTCACTACAATAAATTATGGCCACAAGTGTTTGCAGCTGGAAATAATTTATTGTCTCTTCAACAACAACAGATTGTAAGCTATTTCAATCAACTGCAGTCATTGCCTGCTTTAACTACAGCAATCCTTGAAGTTTTTCCAATTTAAACTAGGAGGTTTTATGAATGTGATGAGGTTTTCAGTGGATCTAATAATTTTGTTTACTGAATGTTTTAGGTAAATACTGTATGAAACAAGTAGTGTAATAAGAAAAAAAACTTATTAGTTAGCAGAACATGCAGCATTTTGAAATCATAGATCAACTGAGACTTTGTATGGCTCCAAATCAAAATAATCACAGAGGACGACAGCTGCCTTAAAAAGATAATAGCATTCCTCACCAAATGGAATTTGGAATTGAAGGCCAATAAGCTACAGGTTCCTGCCCCCAGCAAGCTGGCAAGTTTACTGCTGATGTGTTCCAAGCAATAAAAATTGCTGCCAGGTCAATTAAACAAGCTCACAATGTACAAAGCTGACTCAACATTAGAAAGACACACAGACAGTATACTTAGTAGCAAAGGAATTTCTGCACATAACCAATGAAGTTCATATGGGAATCATTTGGCAGATCAATAAGTTGATGTGGGAAAAGCCTGCTCTATCTACCATGAAGATTTCATGTAAAGTCCTAGGTCTGGGCTGGCCTCAGCTGGGGTAAGCATAAAATGAAAAGTGAGTTGTGTTACTTTAATGATTTCTCAAACACCTAAAAACAAATGAGATGAAGCTTATATCCAAATTAAAACACTTTTGACAAGACAGTGCTGTCTCAATATGCAGTTGTTTTCAACTAAACAAACCAACAATGCTTAGCAGATGAGTTCTCTCTAAACTGCTTCATTTATCCCCTCTGGTTTCCCAGGTAATGGCAACTCCCCTGCAATGGATATATCAAGTTACATCTTGCCAACTCACCGTTTGGCCAGCATATTCATTCTAAAATATTCCTTCAATTATAAACCCTACAGTAATGTTACATCACCTCAATTTTGCATCATCCTCCGATCCTGTATTCCAACCCATGAATCCTTTTCCTCAACAGGTTCCAGCACATGGTATTACTAGAGAGGAACCCTACCCATTATCAAGCCTGCCAACTGGTGAAGCACTTACATGAGCTAAAATACAAATCAGTATGCAATTCTAAACATGGATTTGAAATTTAAATTCTTTGGTCACTTTCCTGTCCTCCTCAGTAATCCTGCAACCATCACATCTGAGAGATGGGGGGGGGGGAGAAGCGGGGATGTTAACTGTTAAGCCTCCTAGCTCCAACAAGCTGTTGGAACATCTTTGCTGTCTTTAGGAAGACAGCCTCCATCCAAAAGAAAATAGGAAAAGGAGTTAAAGATGCTGCAGGGCCAGCAGCTGGGCTAGAATGAAGTAGAGCAACAATAACTCTTGCAACAGATGGCACACCAGGAGCCAAGCCTGGTTGTAATGGAGCAAAGTGTGTATCCAGGCTGCTATTCCTCAGGCTATTAGCTTGATGCAGAATGATGGTCATAATTACGTTCTTCTGGGTATACTCAAAAAATAGAATGAAATAAAAATTTAGTCAATTGTATGATTTTTTCATCCTTAAAGTACACTCAATTTTTGCTTATTTGGAATGAGCTGGTTTTGTGTAACTAGAGATCCGACCCAAAATATTATTTTCAAATTAACTTTACAGTACATCTAGCACCATGAAAATTTATGTTTCAAATATAAAAAGGAGTTGGAAGCATTGATCAACTTTCTGCTCGAATACTCTCTAAATGTGACACAAAATGGATGTGACTTCAATATCATGAAATATCCATGAACGACATTTAACAGCTTGCCTTCATCTGTTTTTCTTTAGTGCTATGCACATACATCAGATAGAAAGCAACAGTGCCCATTACCAGTACCTGATACCTTGGGTTCAAATTGTGTAATGGCAGCAATGAATAATTGTTTATTAATTAATAATGTCAATATTCGACAGCTATCTAGTAATGATACCAAAACACTATTGATGGTTGTAAACTGGTTCACTCTGGCCTACATGGGTGAATGTGGTTCACTGCCTTCTCAAATTGCCAAGTACACCATTCAGTTCAATTAGGAATGGACAACAGATGCTGGCCTCGCCATCATATCTACAGCCAAACAAAGAATAAAACAAAGCCCTTTCTTCTCTGGTACAGGTGTAATAATATATATTTTAAAAAAGCTATCTGAAAAGATTTGGGCCAGGAGATCCAGGACTACTTGGCACACTGCAAGTTGCCAAAAATGGTGAAACAAAGAAAGGATTTTGGTAATACTTCAGCTTTATATCATAGCACTATGGTAGATTTTTTTTTCCACATGATGTGGCCACCATTGACTAGATTAGACGCTGCATTACCACCAGAGCCCAAACAGAGTATCAATGAGCAAGTGCTGCTTGATAACACCTTCTATCACTTTACTAGCGATCAAGAGTAGACTGTAAGGGTGGCAATTGGCTGTGTTGGACTTGACTTGCTTTCTATGTACTTTACTTTGCCAAGTCGTTGCCAAGCCTATGTGGTAGCTGTACTGGAATAGCTTTGCTAGGGGCATGAGAAATTCTGGACCACAATTCTTCAGTATTATTGCCAGAAGATTGTCAGAGACCATATCCTTTGCAATATCCAAAGCTTACAGCCATTTCTGGATATCACACAGGGTAAAGTAATTGGCATCTGTGATGTTAGGAACCTCCAGAAGAAGCAAACGTAGTTTGTCCACTTGGCACTTCTGGCTGAAGATGGTTGCAAATGCTTTAGCCTTATCTTTTGCATGAATGTGCTGGGCTTCTCAATGAGTATTGGGATATTTATTGGATTTCCTCCAGAGAGTTCTTTAATTGCCCACCACTGTTCACGACTGGATGTGGCAGGAATGCACAGCTTAGATCTGATTCGGTGGTTGTTGAATCATGCACTGGTCTTGTTGCTTGGCATGCAAGTGGTCCTGAAGTGTTTTAATTTCACTTGTTGATACTTCATTTTTTTAGGTATGCCTGGTGGTGCTCCTGGTATGTCCTTTTGTACACTTTGCTGAACCCGAGTTGATCCCCTGGCTTGATGGTCATGGTGAAGTGGGGAGGGGTATATATACCTGGCCCTGAGTTTTCAGATTGTGTTCAAGTACAATTCCGGTCCAATTGATGGCCAAAAAAGCCTCATTAATTTCTGATCTTTAATTGATAGATTTGTTCAAAATTTATCCATAGCACAACTGTCACACCTTAACGTGAAGATGGAACATTGCCTTCACAAGATAGTGCAGTGGTCATCCTCACTGATATTGTCATGGACAGATGCATCTGCAGCAGGCAAATTGGTGGGGGTAAGATAGACTATGTTTTCCCTCTTCTTTACTCCCTCACCACCTGCCACAAACCCAAACAGCTACATCCTTTTGGACTCAACCAGCTCTGTCAGTAATACTGCCAAGCCACTCTTGGTGATGGACATTGAAATCCCCCATCCTTAGTGCTTCCTCCAAATGGTATTCATAGAACATAGAACATAGAAAAATACAGCACAGTACAGGCCCTTCGGCCCTCGATGTTGCGCCGACCGAAGCCTACCTAACCTACACTAGCCCAATAACCTCCATATACTTGTCCAATGCCCGCTTAAATGACCATAAAGAGGGAGAGTCCACCACTGCTACTGGCAGGGCATTCCATGAACTCACAACCCGCTGAGTAAAAAATCTACCCCTAACATCTCTCCTATACCTACCACCCCTTAATTTAAAGCTGTGTCCCCTAGTAACAGCTGACTCCATACGCAGAAAAAGGTTCTCACTGTCAACCCTATCTAAACCCCTAATCATCTTGTACACCTCTATCAAATCTCCCCTAAACCTTCTTTTCTCCAATGAGAAAAGCCCCAAGTGCCTCAGCCTTTCCTCATACGATCTTCCTACCATGCCAGGCAACATCCTGGTAAACCTCCTCTGCACCCGTTCCAGTGCCTCCACATCCTTCCTATAGTATGGCGATCAAAACTGCACACAATACTCCAGATGAGGCCGCACCAGAGTCTTATACAACTGCAACATGACCTCAGGACTCCGGAACTCAATTCCTCTACCAATAAAGCCCAGTACGCCATATGCCTTCTTCACTGCACTATTTACCTTGGTGGCAACTTTCAAAGATCTGTGTACATGGACACCAAGATCCCTCTGCTCATCCACACTACCAAGTAGTCTACCATTAGCCCAGTAATCCATCTTCTTGTTACTCCTACCAAAGTGAATGACTTCACACTTAGCTACATTGAGAATTCCATTTGCCACCTTACTGCCCAGCTCTGCTATATCTATATCCCGCTGTAACCTGCCACATCCTTCTTCGCTGTCCACAACTCCACAGACTTTCGTGCCATCCGCAAACTTGCTCACCCAGCCTTCAAGCCCCTCCTCCAGGTCATTTATAAAAATGACAAACAGCAATGGTCCCAAAACAGATCCTTGTGGAACACCACTAGTAACTGCGCTCCAAGATGAACCTATACCATCAACTACTACCCTCTGTCTCCTTCCAGCCAGCCAATTCCTAATCCAAACCTCTAATGCACCCTCAATGCCATACCTCCGTAGTTTTTGCATTAGCCTACCATGGGGTACCTTATCGAATGCCTTGCTTAAAATCCATATACACCACATCTACTGCTTTACCCTCGTCCACTTCCTTGGTCACCTTCTCAAAGAATTCAATAAGGTTTGTGAGGCACGACCTGCCCTTCACAAAACCATGCTGACTATCCTTGATCACATTATTCCTATCCAGATGTTCATAAATCCTATCCCTTACAATTCTCTTTAAGATTTTGCCCACAACAGAAGTGAGACTCACTGGCCTACAGTTACTCGGGCTATCCCTGCTCCCCTTCTTGAACAAGGGGACCACATTCGCTATCCTCCAGTCTTCTGGCACTATTCCCGTAGACAACGACGACATAAAAATCAAAGCCAATGGCTCCGCTATCTCCTCCCTAGCTTCCCAGAGGATCCTAGGATAAATGCCATCAGGCCCAGGGGACTTATCTATTTTCATCCTATCCAGTATTCCCCAAACCTCTTCCCTACATACCTCAAAGCCGTCCATTCTAATTAATTGTGACTCAGTATTCACATCGGCAACAGTGTCCTGTTCCTGAGTGAATACTGACGAAAAGTATTGATTTAGTGTCTCACTAATCTCCTCCGCCTCCACACACAACTTCCCACTACTATCCTTGACTGGACCGATACCTATCCTAGTCATCCTTTTATTCCTGACATACCTATAGAAAGCCTTTGGGTTTTCCCTAATCTTACCAACTAAGGACTTTTCATGTCCCCTTCTCGCTGCTCTTAGCTCTCTCTTTAGATCCTTCCTGGCTACCTATAACTCTCAATCGCCCCAACTGAACCTTCACGCCTCATCTTTACATAGGCCGCCCTCTTCCCTTTTACAAGGGATTCCAATTCCTTATTAAACCACGGCTCCCTCACAAGTCCCTTTACTCCCTGCCTGACTGGTACATACTTATCAAGGACACCCATTAGCTGTTCCTTGAACAATCTCCACATATCATTTGTGTTCTTCCCTTGAAGCCTATTTTTCCAATCCACACATCCTAAGTCATGCCTCACCGCATCATAATTTCCCTGCCCCCAGCTATAACTGTTGCCCTGCAGTGCACACTTATCCCTCTCCATCACTAGAGTAAAAGTCACCGATTTGTGGTCACTGCCCCCGAAGTGCTCACCTACCTCCAAGTCTAACACCTGGCCTGGTTCATTACCTAGAACCAAATCCAGTATAGCCTCACCTCTTGTTGGCCTGTCTACATATTGTGTCAGGAAACCCTCCTGCACACGTTGGACAAACACCGACCCATCTAACGAACTCGAGCTATAGCTTTCCCAGTCAATATCTGGGAAGTTAAAGTCCCCCATAACAACCATCCTGCTACTTTCAATCTTCTCCTGAATCATCCTTGCAATACTTTCCTCTACTTCTCTCGGACTATTAGGAGGCCTGTAGAAAACTCCTAACAGGGTGACCTCACCTTTCCTATTTCTAACCTCCGCCCACACTACCTCAGATGGCAAGTCTTCCTCCATCACCCTTTCTACTGCTGTAATACTATCCTTGACAAGCAATGCCACACCTCCCCCTCTTTTATCCCCATCTCCGACCCTACTAAAACATTTAAACCCTGGAACCTGCAACAGCCATTCCTGTCCCTGTTCTACCCACGTCTCTGTAATGGCCACAACATCGAAGTCCTAGGTACCAACCCATGCTGCAAGCTCACCTACCTTATTTCTTATACTTCTGGCATTGAAGTATACACACTTCAAGCCACCTTCCTGTTTACAGGCACCCTCCTTCGAGATCGATGCCATGTTCCTAACCTCCCTACACTCAAGGTCCTGTACCCTAAAGCTACAGTCCAGGTTCCCATGCCCCTGCAGAGTTAGTTTAAACCCTCCCAAAGAGCACTAGCAAATCTTCCCCCAAGGATACTGGTGCCCCTCAGGTTCAGGTGTAGACCATCCTGTTTATAGAGGTCCCACCTTCCCCAGAAAGAACCCCAGTTGTCCAGAAACCAGAATCCCTCCCTCCTGCACCATCCCTGTAGCCACGCATTTAACTCTTCTCTCTCCCCATTCCTCGACTCTCTATCATGTGGCATGGGTAACAAACCAGAGACAACGACTCTGTTCGTTCTAGCTCTGAGCTTCCAACCTAGCTCCCTGAAAACCTGTCTAACATCCTCACCCCTCTTCCTACCTATGTCGTTGGTGCCAACGTGGACCACGATCTGGGGCTGCTCCCCCTCCCCCTTGAGGACCCGGAAAACACCAGAGACATCATGTACCCTTGCACCTGGGAGGCAACATACCAATCGTGAGTCTCTGTCGCCCCCGCAAAACCGCCTATCTGTGCCCCTCACTATTGAGTCCCCAATAACTATCGCTCTACCTTTCTCCACCCTTCCCTTCTGAGCAATGGGGACAGGCTCCATGCCAGAGGCCTGAACCTCGTTGCTTACTCCTGGTAAGTCATCCCCCCACAAGTATCCAAAACGGTATACTTGTTCTTCAATGTGGAGGATGGCTGACGGGTTCCTTCCCAGACTGGCAAACAGGAACGGGACAGACCAGGCAGGAGTCTTAAAGGCTTCCTTCATTGAAAACACTTAGCACATCTTCAAGCTTAAGTTTAACTTACTGTGAGTAAACCTGACTCTTTATACAGAGTATTTACTTATTCTATCTTTCTTGCACAATTAGCATGACTGACACAGGCCTGACAGTATTTGCTGTCATATGCCCCTTGTGTCATCCATGTTAATCTGATCATATTTTCTGTCACGTGCTACTTTAGTTATTCACCTTAATCATCCTAACTACCTTCAATTGCCACTCTCCACAAGGACTGATTCATCAGCTGAGGGGGATGTGATCATTGGTAACCAACAGGAGGTTTCCTTGCCCATATTTGACCTGACGCCATGAGACTTTAACATTGAAGGTTTTGTGGGCAACTCCCTCTTAACTGGATACCACAGTGCTCCTACCTCTGCTTGATTTGTCTGACCAGTGAGACAGAACATACTCAAGGATAGTGATGGTGGTGTCTGACACATTGTCTATAAGGTATGATTCCATGATTAGGATTATGTTAGGCTGTTGCTTGACTAGTATGTGAGACAGCTCTCCCAACTTTGGCACAAGTCCTCAGATATTAGGAAAGAGATCTTTGCAGTGTCAAAAGCACTTAGATCCCCACACATCGGACCTTATCATCACATGGGTTGCTACCACAAACAACCCATTTTGAGCCACTAATTTTATTCTTTATCAGTTTTTTTTCTTCCAGACTGACTTTTACCAATTTCTTTGGCTGCCTAACTGTCTTACTCTCTCTGGGCTCCACCTCCACCACTCCTTCCTCCCCCCATCCAGCACCACACCCCCAACCTTTTTTCCCCAGCTGCAATAACTTCTGAAGGATCATTGGACCGAAAATGTTAACTCTGCTTTCTCTCCAAGACGCTCCCCAACTGCTGAGTTTTTCCATCAGGTTCTGTTTTTGTTTCTGAGACAACTATCTTGTCATTCTTAGTGCCAAGGTCAATGCCAATTAGTCCATTTTCAGTTCTTTGGAATTTCTGAGGACTAGGATTAAAATAACTTTCCAAGACACAAAGTGGTATGTGAGGACAAGAATTATGTTGCATACAAAGCATGGCTATTTCAGAATTCTAGACTAATTTGTTGTTATAAAAACTTCAACTGCAGAAAAGAATAGTCAGAGTATTGGGCTGGAAATAGCAAAGGCACAACTGAAAATTTCACCAATTGTAGAGCTAAAGTAGAACTAGGAATTCATCTGGGTGTGTACTGCAGGGTTGTGTGGTCTGATTCTGTAAGAATCAAACAGCTGGGTAAGGAAATGAAATCACAACTTGGAGATGCAAAGGTAGTGGCCTCAAACAAAATGTTTTTACTATTGCAGATGCTGAGATGAAATAAGTTCTAATCAATTGATTGTCAGGTTGCCAAAACAGCAATAATCATGGAATCCGGAGTAGGTGATGTCTTGTCTCTAGACTAGATGGTTCTAATGCATTCCTGGTCACATCTCCATGTTCTATTTTCTGTGAAATAAAGATCATCCAACTACTAACTCATGTCCAAATTCACATCAAGTCTCATTCATCCTTTGTTTTACCCGGAGTTAGCACAGGTAAGCAATACCTAAGCATCAAAAATACCAGCCTAGCGCTTCAAATTTTGGCCTTTGATATGCATCCAATTTTAATATTTCAACAGCAAGGACCATATCTTTAGCTTCCTGACCTATCTTTAGAATTCCCTCCCCAAACTGCTTTATCATGTTCTCCTCCTTTAAGACATTTCTTAAAACCAATTTTTGAAATAGTTTTATAACATCCCTGTAAAGCACTTTGGGACTTTTGATTGTGTTTAAGGCAAAGGTGAACAAAATGCACACTGGAATGGTGGGAGGGTTGGTCAAAATCCAACATTTGAAGACTCTGGAGAAAGCAAAACTGGGTGCTGTTAAAACAAAAATGACAAGAACAAACTTAAGAAGGAGAAGTGGACGAAATAACAAGTGAGATGTTAGGCAAACATTGACCTAGTTCTTAGTAACTGGATATATTTGATTTTTTTTTAAGATTAGATTTCCTACAGTGTGGAAGCAGGCCCTTCAGCCCAACAAGTCCACACCGACCATCCAAAGAGTAACCCACCCAGAACCATTTTCCTCTGACTAATGCACCTAGCCTATGGGCAATTTAGCATGGCCAATTCACCTGACCTGCACATCTTTGGACTGTGGAAGGAAACCGGAACACCCGGAGGAAACCCACACAGACACGGGAAGAATGTGAAAACTCCACACAGACAGTCACCCAAGGCTGGAATCGAACCTGGGACCCTGGCACTGTGAGGCAGCAGTGCAAACCACTGAGCCACTGTGAGAATAAAGATGATTGGATGCTATTTAAAGAAATACATATGTGGAGAAATTTTTGAAATTTTAACTCCATTAAAACCTAATTATTTACAGATGGATTGGCGATGTGGAAAATCAAAATGAGCGTTAATGAGGACTGAACAGTCAAGCAAATAGATTCATCCTTAAAAGAAAGTCCATGATATCTCTGCTTAGGGTGCCAGAGATGAGGGCAGAGGATGCAATGGAACTGGTTAGTTGAAGAGGAAATAATAAAGTGTAGAGTGTAAATAAGGAAATAGAAATGAGGCAAGTAAGAGAAGGAAAGAACAAAAGAGATGCAGAGAACCAGACAACATTGATCATTGAAGGCCTCAAACCATCACCTGGAATGTGAATTCGCAAATGTACCATAATCAGCAAAAGAAACACAGCACTCAGTATACCAAGGGCAGAACAAAAACAGGAGAAGAGGCTATAGATAGCAAAGTGGGCAGAAAGAGACAGAAATGATGATCTGGTTAATATGCCTTCAAGTCTTGGAGAAATCATGTTTGTTGACAAATAGGAGTTGAATGACAGAATTAAATGTGTTGCACAAGGTCTAATACAGACTGAGAACTGAAGGTGAGAAAACTGGGTGAGTGCAGGTGCTGGAAGAGGCCAGTGGCAGTGAAGATTTCCTTGATGCAAAAGATGTTGGCATACATGTTACTGGCAGAAATGACAAGGATGATGGCAGAAAGGAAGCTTGATGGAAGGGTGATAAGGCAGGATAGTGCAAAGTGCTCAAAATATGATCAGACTGGAAAGTAACAGTCAAACCTTGTCCCAAATGGAAATGAACATGGATTGACAATGCTTCCTTCACCAGAGATCTTGTACCATAATGGATTGTTACAACAGAGTATGATATTGAAATATGACATAAAATAGGAAGACTGAGATACAATACATCATACCTCATGCATTCATACCCCATATTAAAAGGAAAGCACGATGGCATTTTTCATCATTTATTTGTATAATCAAATACAGCATATCTAATAGGAACTGCAAATGATAGCCTGCTATTACACAGAAATGCTACACTAATAGATCTAATTAACAAGCTAGCCTCTTGCTTACAATGAAAGTTCAATGTAATTTTAGAAATACGTATGGTGAAGTGGTCTCATAGCAAGCAAACTTTATTAAAAGCAGTTACTTTGAAAGGACGTTAATAAGTTTTCCAAATCTAAAGCTGTCTACAGTTATGAATTATAAATATAGACAAGTAATGCAAAAAGTAGTAGATCTTTATAAACAATTCTTTATCATGTTGCATATTTTCTCAAACGTACAGTATCTGCCAAAGCAGGTTAACTTACCTCAGAATGATAATCACAATATTACCTTTGAGCATATCTGGAAAGTCTTAAGTAAAAGTGTATCCATTTCTCAAGAGAAAGAATATTACAGTTTAAATTTTATAGCAGGTGATAGAAAGTAACATTACTTAAAAAAATTATTTTATGAAAAATTTGAAAGTAGGTGAATGCCAAGCTCCATTTTTAGACCAATATTAATTCTGAAATATTTGAATGGATAACTCTAAATCATAGCCAATAACATGTGCTTTACTGTGCATTTGTCTGTCTGAATAGGATTACACTTTAACAGCATTTGCAAAATAATGGAATGAGAAATTTCATAATTTGATGAAAATAAATCTCTAATAAATGAATCAACTCCTTTCAGATTCAAGTACATAATATTCATTATAACAGGAGTTCACTCTGGCTAGTAAGTGAAATACAGTAACAAAATTGTAGCAAATTTGTTCATGTCATTTATTAGTAATGAGAAAAAAACATTTGCACAACAGAGTAATAATTAAAGTTCATGACAACATATGAGAAAAGCATCAAACATTCACCAAGCGCAAGGAGCAAGAACTTGACTCTTAGCTATACAGCCCAATTCATCCACAGAGCTGGCTTCACTGAGCCATAAACCCCTCAAGTGAACTGTTACACACTCTCACCAGATCTCAATCAAGTTCTCTTCAAGGCAATGTTGTAGAACCCTCACTTCTGGATTGACAGACTATCACAAATGCAATTACAATAGAGACAAAAATAACACTTCTTACATTTTTGATAACTACAAGAACATGCAGGATTCCTAAATGACAAGATTTACTCAATGACCCACAGTAAGCTCTAACCATCTGGCCAACCAAGAATAAAGTTTTTTTTAAATTAAGAGAAACAAAAGGTTAACATCAACTCATATCCCAAACTCTAAAAGATAAACAATAATTTTTTTTGCTTTTAAACAAAAAGCAATCTTATCCAAAGATTGGCAAAGTAGCTTCCAGAATGTTCTGCAATGTTGTGAACCGCGGTTCCAAAATATTTTAGGAATGTCAATTTGTTGCACTGAATAGTGTTTAGGAGAAGTAAACAGAAGGATGATTTCCAATTATAAATTCAAATTATGGCTCTCAAAAAAGTAACTAGCTTTTCAGAGGAAAAGACCTTAAGAGAGAAAATAAATCAGAGCAAGTTATTTATTTAATTTGCAATAGAAAACAGCCTTAACTGATATGGATTGGTAAAATACTTTTTCAACTACAAGTACATTTACCAATTGAAAGGTCTCTAGAAAGTAATATGTATAAATGTTCTATTCTTAAACAAATTGTACTAATAGATAATGCTTTATACACTGCTGGGGATCAAGCTACTCATCTAGCAGCAGATTGTTGACATGTCATTGTAGTACTGTTCCATTGCCTATACAAATTGGAGAAATCCCAGGTGTACTGGAGGCTTTCCTGAAGGTTTTCTAGTGTTAGTTACCTTTCGCTCTCTGGAGATCACTTGTGCATACAAAAACACAAAGTAAGTGAAGGACTAGATCCATTCAGTTAGTTTTTCAACTGAGTGTTCCTAGCAGGCATTGCCTGTTGGGGGTGAACATTATGGAATTCTACATAGCTGCTCATTTTGTTATGAAATGGTCATCTTACACTACTGGCATCATAATCTTGCCCCTAATTCTTCTAACATTGAGCTCTTTGCTTCATACAACATAATATTAGGATGGTCAGGTTTTGACACCCAATGTAAATGTTTATTGATGCTAGATGGAAACTGCATTGCAACCCATACTTAATGACCAATTAACATAAACATTTGACCCAAAGCTAACTGATAAATATTCTAAAAATTGCAATATGTACATGAAGATGTTAAAATTGACCTCAAGGATGTAACACACGACTCGATGACTGGTGACACAAATATAACTTTGCCAGAAACTAGAAGAAACAGGAGGATAATGTTAAAAATCACACAACACCAGGTTATAGTCCAACAGGTTTAATTGGAAGCACTAGCTTTCAGAGTGCTCCTCCTTCAACAGGCAGGTGCCTAACACCAATGTTTCACTGGAGGCTCACTGATGTTACCTATTATGGTGACAAAACTTCTGAAAACGAACCTTCCAGCTCAGCAAGCAAACTTGCATCCAGTTACGCACTGTTCAAGCTAGGCCATATAACATTGGTCTTGGGACAGTCCTCCTATGCCCAATGAGTTCTGGGAGCATGTCTGGGATAGTCCTCCAACTCTCATGGTACCTCACCCAGTTATTCTTCTGGACTCAGCATACACTGGTTATTATCCCTTCTGAAAGGCCAAGAACATTTACTTTATTCGGGAGACAATTTTAAAAGAGAGATTAATTACTTTTAAATTTATGACCATTTTGCCCTTTAGGAATAATAAAGAAATTAAAATTGCATTTGGTCCTCAGCAGAAATCTGATGTTCGGATTTTGTTCTTAGCCTTTCAATGTCTTATGCCTGTAGAGGCATGGGACACCTGTGGTAGGTAAATTACCACCTCAAGTTTTGGGCTTTTTTCTTCTATTTGTTAATGAGCAGTGTTGGCTAGGCCAGCATTTACTGTTGACCCCAAATTGCTCTCAAAAAGGTGGTAGTAAGCTGCCTTCTGGACCAAAATAGTTTTGAAGTTCACCAAAATAGTCTTTAACCCATGTTCCCTTACATTTGCAGTTTAATTTGAAAAGGTCATCCTTATATTTTACTTTTGCTTCAAAATTTAGTTCTCATTGCACTTATTTGCAATGTCTTTACACCAAGTACTGCAACAACTTCGGTAGACTTATTACAGGTTGCAATCCCCAGTTTTACCATTTTTCATATTCAACTGTGGATATAACTGGAGTGACTCAAACAAATAACAGCAGCTTAGCGGGACATAAAAGGATTTCTTCCAGTAATATTTAACACCAACAGTACTGCTAACAGGGGAATCAGTTTGACTACTATTATAGAGCAGAGGAGTGGAATCTTGGGCTGTTCTCGGGAATGGGAGGCAAGGCAAAGGCATTTAATTGACCAGGGAGGCCAAATATCATTTTCTTGACAGCTGGATGAAACTTAGCTATTAAGTTTGCACAAGTTTAAATTTCCTAGAATGCATATTCTAGGACAAATTAATCATAATGTCTAAAGCAATGTTACAGCATTTTAAAAAAAAATTCACTCATGGAATGTAGGCGTTACTGTTGAGCCAGCACTTATTATCTGTACCAAAACCAGAAATTGCTGGAAAAGCTCAACAGGTCTGGCAGAATCTGTGGGAGAAATCAGAGTTAACATTTTGGGTCAAGTGACCCGTCTGCAGAACTGGTATTACGCTGCCGCAACTGAGGGTTAGTTTGGAGGGAGTGAACATTTGTGGCTGTGGAGAAATGCCAGAGGTGGTTCAGGGACAGGTAGGGCGGCAGCCAGAACATCAAGGAGAGGCTGCTGGGACACAAGTAGCACATGATGCTGGCGACCAGGAGCCAGTGAGACACCGTGCACTGGCATAAAATGAATATATATTGCAGGTAGTCTAGCTATCTGTAGACATGTCAGAGTCAATGCTGGAAGTTATTTCCGGGAAGAGCTACTTCCACTAGGGCTGGATGGTAACCCAAGATCAGCGGTGTTACAATTAATGGCAACATTGAACTTCTTCCCCAGTGGCTCTTCTACAGGGTTCCACTGGGACCATATATGGAATATGCAAGTCTGTGACACAGAAGTGCGCTCAGGAGGTGACAGATGCACCTTCAGAAGGGCAAAATGATGTTGTGAAACACAATGCTGAGACAGAGAGCCAGGCAGTCAAGAACTATAGGACTTGCTGCCTTGGCAGGGTTTTCACAAGTGAAGGGTCAATTGAATGCACATATTGTGTGAAGAGCTCCCTGGAATGTGTCAGAAGCGTTCAGTAACAGGAAGGAGTTTCACTTTCTGAATGTACAACTGGTATGTAATCGCAGAAAAACAAGTCCTTCTGGTGTGTACACATTACCCAGGGAGCTCTCGTGACGTCTACATCTTCACCCAGCTGCAGAAGGCACAATATGTTTACTCCTTTTCACAGTCTGTAGGGCTAGCTCATTAGTGACAAGACAGACTAATGCCAAGTGCAGACCCTGCAAAGTGCTACTGAGGAGAGATAGAAAACCATCCATGCCTCAGCAATGGAACAATATAGCGAACAATGGGACTCAGCTCGGGTCAATATTCACCACAAAGAGTATCCAGGATCAATGTGATTTATTGTACAACCTTGTTCAGAAAAAGGGAGATAATTTTACACAGGAGGCCAATGGTCTCCTCCAATGAGGAGGAAGGGGTAGAGATGCTGCCACTAATAAAAGAGTGGACAATGCAGGTGCAGCAAACGCCAGAGCAACAGCAGACAGAATCATGACACCAGGCCACCCGGAGAACTGACACATCCATAAACACTCTGGGTTATAATGGTCTTGGCTGGGAGGCTGGCATTCTTGTGTGGGTTTGGTAACTTTTGTTTAATTTCATTGCTCTCATGTTTTGGTGGTTGCCTTTCACACAAATTGCTGGTTTTTGAAATACTTCCAATGGGCCAATGAGAATAAATACATTTGACTTGTACAAATCGTGTTGCACAAAATAACATTGCAGTGTTAGTGCAGAGAGAGAGAGTGCAGCACTGTGTGTTCCTGTGACCTCTGGCACCTGGAAGGAAAAATGCTGCCCTTGGTACAAGCAAGCTCTTATGCATGCTACATTGCACAATCTTAAATTTGTCATTGATAAACTCATGCCTCACTGACATATTCTCCAAATATATCTTGCAAATAACGCAGTCACACACACACATCAGAAAGACTCGGCTGCAGATGCTGCTCAGATACCAACCTCAGAGGGATAATAATTAGATGAACACTACCTATTGGGCTAATAGATGCATTCCAAAGCTGCAACTTTACAAATAATAACATTAATCCTACATATCAGTATTCTCAGAGTGGACTTCTAAGCATTAGACACAATAAAATGGTACATCCATAGTCTTCCAACATCTGTGACCAGTGGCAAACAAAAGGCATGCTCTCTTAACTTAAAGCAAGCACTGTGGTAACTAGTAAAGCTGAAATGCAACTTACACGACCAAGTGACATTAGACAGTTAGCAGTGAGTTTCAAATACACAGCAATTAGACACAAGTGCTGCTTTATTCCGCTACAATTGCTCAAATCTCTCTTTGGCTGTTACTATGCCTAGGTGCGGCATCAACTTCTTACCTTCCCACACCACAAGGTTTGCTGAGCTCCTCACATGGATTGACTAATTAGCTGGCCACAACGTGATCACATGAGAGTGGTCACTCAACAGACAAATTAACAAGCTTTGCTCCTGAACCTCCACTACAGACCGAAAGATTCTGGTCAAGATTACAAAGTCATTTTCAAACCTATATTCATCATCATCATCAGTAATCACTAAGAGATTAACTAGCCAGGAAATTCCATGTCATTGGTCATGGATTCTGTGGGTCCTTGTGTAGCTGATGTGCTTGATCCTAGAGTCATGTCTCTGACCACACACATTATGAAATTTGTCCTTGGCTTCAATTTGTTAGCATTCCTTCTTTTTGCCTTATTTCCACTTGCCGATGGGTATTCTCAAAAGAACTGTGTCCCTCCATACAAGAGGTTCCTCCAAGTCAGTTTCTTCCCAGTGAGGGTCTCCCAGACTTTGAGAAAGGCCTTCAGAGAGACTTTGAAACACTTCTTTTGCTCTCCTTCCATACAAAGTGTCTAATCTGAGCTGGGTGAAGATGATTTGCTTTGGCAGTTGGAACTCAGGCATCCTAAGCATATGACTGGCGTAGCAGAGTGGGTTTTGGATGATTGCAGCCTCTATGCTAGAACTATTGGCTTCTTCAAGGGTGCTGATATTAGTATGCCTGTCCTCCCAACTGATGCAGAGAATCTGTCTCAAACAGCGTCGATTGTAGATCTCAAGGCCTTGAGGTGGTGTCTAAATGTAGTCCCAGTTTCAGAGTCATATGGAAGACTGCCTTGTGTATAAGGAATCCAAATTAGCAAGGTGGAAGGTTGACAAATATCTTTAGAAGCCGATCAATTAAATGATCCTATTTTCATAAAGGGGTTAGCACTATTTTACAACTAATCTGTTCCTTAATAATTCTTTAAAGCAATGATGGTATAGATATGAGAATATTCTGGCAAATTATTTAATTATTAATGTCATCAATAACTAGAGATCAATTAATATCTATCTTGCAGTTATTAAAATAACTTATCTTCCACAGCCTCTGGTGTAGGGAATTCCAAAGATTCATCACCATCTGACTGAAGAAATTCCTCCTGTCAATCCTGAATGTCACCTTATTCTGAGACACACTGTCACCAGGGTGATCCCACAGCCTGAAGAAACATCCGTTCTGCATCTTTTCTGTCTTTCCTTTTAAAGAAGTTTACAAGTTTCAATCAGACCACCTTCATCCTTCCAAACTCCAGGATTACAAGCCAGGGTTGCTCAGTCTCCCCTCGTAGGACATTCTTGTCATCCCCAGAAGCAGTCAGGTGAACCTGTGCAGCATTCTTACTTTGGCAAGCATTGCCCTCCTGAGGCAAGGGAACCAAAATTGCATGCAATACTCAAGGTATGGTGTGGTCTCACCAGTGTTTGATACACTGAAGCAAGATTTAGTTGCTTCTGTACTCAAATCTTCTTGTGATAAATGCTAGCATACTGTCTGCTATGCAATCCTACAAACTACTTGCTGTGCCTGCATACTAGTTTTGAGTGACGTATGAACAATGGCACTTTGCTCTCTTCAGACATCACACTTTCCAATCTGGAACCATTTAAGAAATACATTTCACCTTCATTCATTTTTACATTACATTACAGTGTGGAAACAGGCCCTTCAGCCCAACAAGTCCACACTGACCCGCCGAAGCGTAACCCACCCATACCCCTACATTTACCCCTTACCTAACACTACGGGCAATTTAGCATGCCCAATTCACCTGACCTGCACATCTTTAGACTGTGGGAGGAAACCGGAGCACCCGGAGGAAACCCACGCAGACACGGGGAGAACGTGCAAACTCCACACAGTCAGTTGCCTGAGGCGGGAATTGAACCCGGGTCTCTGGCGCTGTGAGGCAACAGTGCTAACCACTGTGCCACCGTGCCGCCCACGGTGGCACAGTGGTTAGGATTCGTCCTATTGAACTGGATAACTCACATTCATCCACATTGTTTTCCATCTGCCAGGTTTTGCCCACTCAGTCTGCCTGCCTAGATCACGTTGGAGACTCTTTGCAACCTTGTCTCAATTTGTACTCTTACCAAGTTTGTAAGATTTTCAAATTTGAAGATATTAACAATTGGCCACTACATCTAAATCATTGCTACAGATTGTGAAAAGCTAGAGCCCAAGTATTTATCCTTGTGGTACACACATGACCTGATAATCTGAGAGTGACCCATTCACTTCCATGCTTTGCTTTCTGTGTGCTAACCAATCCTCCAATTATGCTGGTATATTTTTCCTCCATCCCTCATGCATTAATTGTATTCAATAATTTTCTGTGTGGCATTCATCAAAAGCCTTCTGAAAATCAAAATACACTGCATCCACTGGTTCCCGCTTATCAAACTCAGAGTTTGATCCTCAAAAATACCTATCAGGTTAATCAAATATGTCTTCTCTTCGTAAGTCCATGTGGACTCTCTGCCCAAGCAAGTTTCAAAACATACAATAATTCAATCCTTTAAAATAAATTCTAGAATTTTCCTTGCTACTGATGTCAGGTTAACAGGTCTCTATTTTCTTTCTCTATTCTTAAATTATGGGGGAACGTGGATCTGTAATGCAGCATCCATTTTGGGCCCTTATTTGCTTGGCTGGTGCATCACTTATCTTTTGGGTGATAAGTTTATGATATCAAACAAACCAAAACAATTAGCCATAATAGAGTATGGCTACCACGTGTATGGATACAGCCAGTGACGTCATGTAACGGTGACAGGTAGGTCACAGGAAATGTCTGCACACACAGCAATGACATCACTGCATCCCCGGCATGTTCCCTCCCCACCCATTCCTGGAGTGGGGGGATGGGGGGATGGGGTGGGGGGGGGGGTTGGAGGGGGATGGTGGAGGCAGGTTGGAGAAGTGCCTGCACTAGCAGCAGTGCAAGGAAAGTGATAGGAACACTGGGGAAAAGTTGAGAGGTGGCAGCAGGGGCAAGATAGGGGCTATTAAGAATGCAGGAAAGGAATTTTTGTTATTCTGTTGTGCCGACTCTCTGATTTAAATCCTGCAGCACCATCCTTAGACAGGCAACACCTTCCCGTCACTTAATGACGTCAGTTTTCTTCCTGCCTTTTGCAGCAGATAGAGGTGGTGTTCATGGGAAAATCAGTCTGAAAACAAAATCAGGATTTTCAGCACATAAGTAAACACTTTAAAATCTTAAGTGGTACACTTAACACCCCAGCATCTTTTTTTTAAAAAAAGATCTTCGTTCAGAGAGGGAGAAGTAATGTTTTATGACAATTTGATCATATGCGAGTGGCATGATGATCATTTTAAATATAATTTGCATCTGTAAATCAAAAACAGCTCATTGATATGCAGAGTGTTCAACATTTATAACAGGTTTAGCAACAACATTATCCAATCCAACCATTGCTAATGAATGCAAGAGCAATCCACATTACAATTTAAATTTAAAACCAATTTAAGATTTAGTCAAAGAGAGATGATCCCAAAAATTAAGTGTGGAAAGGGAAGCAGCAGAATGCACAGAATTCTCCCTTGGGTTGATTAACTCCACTAACAGGATGTTCTCAGATGCATAGTGGATTTATCAAGATATCCAAGAGGTGAGATTTTCACATGCCATTCATCCAAGGTATATTAATCATTCCAGTTTTGCTCCACACCTGCAGACAAGAGTTTTACTTAGCAAATTCTGGAGACTGACCAAATTGAAAAGAGAAGAGACAGACTAGAGACAGCTGTAACTGAAGCCACCACACACACACGCTCCTTATGAAAAGTTGATGGCAAACCTATTAGACCTAATATTGAACAGGCTCAAATATGATTCAATTCAGAATGGAGCACAGGTCCCAATTAAGTCTACTTCAAAAGAAAGCTATGCTCAATGCCGAAAGCTAATGGTACACAACAGAGTATATCCAGGCTGTTGAGATCACAAAACAAATATGGATGCAAGTATACTTGGATTGTAAAGGATACTGTTGAATAACATAATGGCTCTGAAAAGGCCATTGTTGGAGGCTGCATTAAGGTCCACCCAATTTGATTAGGTCTGATTAGCTTAGGTAGGAATAACACAGGACATTCAGGATCTCATGCAGTGCAGGCAAATCTACAGGTCTCCTCACAGATGTTTTCAATCAATCTGTTCAGAAATGTTATGAAACAGGTCTGGGATAAGTGGGGTTTGGCCTTCTCACCCAGAGGTAGGGACACTACCACTGCACAAGAGCCTATCTGCCATTTTAAGGGCTACCCACACAGGCACACCATAGCTGCAAGTGCTTAAACAAATAAGAGGTCAACAACATCTCATGGAAAGACCACAAGGAGTAACAGCACTTCACAGGACATCGTGATTTCACGCCATGGTCAGAGCAGAAGCAGCAATGTGGGTTAACTGAAAGTACTAATTCCACCTGTGAGTTGGAGAATCCATGAGGGAGCAAGGATCTGAAGGGTTATAGAAGCACAGGAAATGATGGAGAAGCTTTGGCACATTTGTTTATGCTTTGAGAAGCAGAGTTAAAGATTTGAGTCCAGTCTGACTCTTCTTCAGAAGAAAAGAGGAGTTGTGAAGAAGAGTCATTCAAGACTTCAAACGTTAACTCTGCTCCTCTCTCCACAGCTGCCAGACCTGCTGAGTTTCTCCAGTACTCTATGGTTTAGATTTCCAGCACCTGCAGTATTTTGCTTTCATCTGTAGAAGTACTCCTTGTACAAAATTTTGCTACAAACTGAAAGCATCAGATCTCTAAGTAAAGATAAAAATCCATATTGGTAGAGGGAAAACATTTTAAAGTACCTATTTAGAAAATCATGGAAAATAATGTACGTTGTGCATTAGATATCAAAATGCAGAAAATCATCAATTTAGCCTACAACGAAAAGCAGAAAACCTCCATCTTGCCTAAAGACAGTGAAACTCCATTTTGATCACAAAAATGCTGGAAATACCTTGCATTACAGACACAATACAGATATCATTGTTCTCTTTAAAAGTTCAATTCTGTTAGATAGCAAAACGAATATAGCATTGCTATACTGAACAGCTTAAAAGCTTTAAGACCAGGGAACTAAAACAGCGTTGCTATTTACTAAAGTAAAATCTTCAAGGGAAAGAAAATAGAGCAGCATTCATGAACATTAAAGTCTTTAAAACCAGCACTAAGAATAAATATCACATTACGAAGACATGGCAATAGAAATAGCACACCCTGCTAGATTTAGTATCAGCGATTAGCTAAATGTAAAAGTGTTGAACATTTTGAAGAAAACAGTTCCTAAGATATAGAACTGCTTCAAAATTAAATACTAAATCACAAGCTGATCAAGTAAATACCTTTTTGTATTCATTTGGACTTAAGATGATGTTGTAAGTCACTAAACCAGAAGAGATGGCACAGGAAAGTCAGAAATTCTACAAGCTCTTAGAATTATTTTAATCTGTTCACAAATTCTTGAAAGGACAAGATTTAACAGAACAGTTCAGCATCCAGTGGAATCTGCAGACAATGGCCTCTTCAGATGAGTGAGAAAAGGAGATTGTGGAGCATTGAAATCAGAAACATGGACAGAATTGTTATTGGAATTATTAATGAATGTAATGATTATTGATGATTTATTACTGTTCAAAGAGAATCTGACTTTGAAATAAGCCAGATTGTGGTGGAAGGAGGAATCCCAGGAAGATTCAAAAATCCTAGGAGATAGACACATTGTCAGAGAACAGCAACAGAATGCTTTCAGTTTAAGAGTTATGAACATGTGATAAGTTAATACAAAAAAAGGCCTAACAAATCTCAAGCATAAACAATAACCAGCTTGACAAAATGAGAAAAGTAAAGAACTGTGGATGCTGGAAATCAGAAACAAAAATATAAATCGGTGGAGAAACTCAGCAGTTCTGGCAATATCTTTGGAGGGAAAGCAGAGTTAACATTTCAGGTCCAGTGATGCTTCTTCAGAACAAAATACAAAATAATGCTATAGCTGTAAACTATAGATCACTTCTGGAAGACGTGCAGTTTCTGAGCAGTAAAAACTCAAATGTCAAGTCATAAAAATTGCTAATGTGATAGAACCCAGATTTGGAATTCTGTCCTAGGTCAATTGAAATTTAAGACGAAGATCAACAATCCTTTTATTAGAAAAGTGCATCAAGGGACAGGAATCAAAGGCAAGTAAATCGAGTTAGTGGAGGGGAGGTTATCCACTTTGAAAGTAAAAATAGTAGGTCAGAGTATCACTTAAATGGTGAAAGATTGCAGCATGATGTTGCGCAGAGGGACTTAAGAGTGCTCGTACATGAATCGTTAGACGTTGATTTGCAGGCACAACAGCTCAGGAAGGCAAACAGAATATTGGCTTTCATTGCTACAGGGATTGAATTTAAGAGGGAGGAGTTCTGCTGCAATTGTACAGGGTGTTGGTGAGGCCGCACCTGGAGTATTGTGCGCAGCACAGGTCTCCTTGAGGAAGGATATCCTGGCTTTGGAGATAGTGCAGAGAAGGTTCACCAGGTTGATTCCAGAGATGAGGGGTTTACCCAATGAGGAGAGGTTGAGCCATCTGGGATTGTATTTGCTAGAATTTAGAAGAATGAAATGGGTTTTTATAGAAACATAAAATTATGAAAAAGGATAGATTAAATAGAGGCAGGCAAATAGTTTCACTGGTGGGCGAGACTGGGACTGGAGGACATGGCCTCAAGATTAGAGGCGAGTAGATTTAGGACAGAGCTGAGGAGGAACTGCTTTTCCCAGAGAGCAGGGAATCTATGGAATTCTCTGCCCAAGAAAGCAGTAGAGGCAACTTCATTAAATATATTCTAGACACAGCCGGATGGGTTTTTGCATGACAGGGGAATGAAGGGTTATGGGGATAATGCAGGTAGGAGGAGCTGAGACAATGGATAGATCAGCCATGACCTAAATGAATGGTAGAGTAGGCTCAATGGGCCAAATGGCCTACTCCTGCTTCTATTACTGTGAAATATGGAACTATGACAAAGCAGTCATAAAATAATGGAATGAAATAATTTCAAATGTTTGAATAGTTTATTCCTGTTCCTAATTTCTTAGTAATTGTATGAAATGAAAGATGTGAGAAGTTAAAGACAAATCCAATTGACTGCAGAATGCTGTTAAGTTTATTCAAGTTAAGGCAGAGTTGATGGATTTTGTTGCAAAGTCCAAAAGATGTGCATGTTAGGTGGATTGCCCAAACTAAATTGCCCACGGTGTCCAGGCACGTGTAGGTTAGGTGGACTAGCCATGGAAAATGCAGGGTTATTGGGATAGAATGGAGGGGCGAATCTGGGTGGAATGCTCTTTGAAGGGTAGATATGGATTTGTTGGGCTGAATGGCCTGTTTCCACACTGTGGGGTTTCTATGACCACTTCAAATCATCAGAATACTGTTGCTCTATCTCAAAGTTTGAATGGAGTTTAATCAACTTTAACCTATGTAAGTTTAAATTATGCAATGAATCTTAAACTTAACTGAACATTATATTTCACTGTTTCTGCAGCCCACATATTTAAGCATTTCACAAAACGATTAAGAGGGGATATACTACATGCATCAGTAGTTGTACAAAGAATTATCAGATATGTACTGAGACAAAATAACATTAAAGGAAATAGGTATGAGCCACTCCTCTAAGAGGCCATCTCCCACTTACTTGACATGGCAGCAGATAGAATGCAATTTCAACCTACTGTGCAATCGGTTTAAAAATCTGGCCACTCTACTCAGACTTCTTTCCCACTGTTATGAGAAAGGAAAATACTTAGGATCTAGACTCTCCCAACATTAAAAGACAGTCAGACTCTATAATATTAAGACACAAGGAGAGCTCATCTGGCAAGCACAAGGAGAGTCAGTATGCGGCATGACTCAGATCTTGGCAGCTGCAGCTCACACTCCAGTGCGATCGTGCCAGATTAGTAACAAGTACAACGTCAGCACTACACTTTCTCAGTCCACTGGTATGGATAAATAAAACAAACCTTATATCTCCAGCCGAGAAGATGCGTCGGATTTTCCAACCGGCTCTCTTCATTAGTGAGCTTCCCTGCTGGCAACACCAGATCAATGAATTTGTCCCATCATTTTGAAACAACTACAAATGACCTCTGTAGTTTCAAACCATCAACAGTGTGAAGTTTCAAATCAAAAAAATGTAATGAAGTATCGAAAAATGTCTGACAATGTCAGAAGACTGGACTTTTCTGCCTAGGGTTAGAATCACAGGTCAGGAGATATATTCGGAACCCATTCCCAGCTGATGGAGGAGAATCAGTCACTGATTGTCAAAAGGACACACTGTACATTGGATAGTGAACTTATCTCCTGAAGAAGGGCTGATGCCCAAAACGTCGATTCTCCTGCTCCTTGATATGCTGCCTGACCTGCTGCGCTTTTCCAGCAACACATTTTCAGCTCTGATCTCCTGCATCTGCAGTCCTCACTTTCTCCTCGAAAGTATCTCCACTGGCCAACTAATGACAGTGGGCAGACTATCACAGCAAATGGGCCAGGGACCATGTGAGAGAAGCAGCAGGCAGGTCAGTAAACAAACATGCACTTCAAGGTGAAGGCACTTTCTCTCCATCTTTCTTTAAGTTAAAACAAATGACTTTTGCAGTCAGGCCACCACAGGGAGAGTGAGAGGACTGGCCCTTCCACTAAGTAGCCTCTGGCTACTGAAGTGCACACTCATTGTGGGGAAAATGACCACCCCTCCCTGCCAACAGGAACTTAGAAACTGACTGGTAAAGCCTAGTAAACCTCCTTTGCCCTCAGTCAGGTAACCAGCCAGCCACGATCCCATCTCTGCAAAATGAACTGGAAGCAGGATGGTACTGATTGCTTATTGATCACAATATAAATTTAACTGGTCAATTGACAGAAGAGCACGCTCATTTCTGAATTCTAATTACACAGTCCTAGCAATAACAAAAGGAAGAAAGTGCTATCTTGCACTTAGAAAGATTAAGACAGCATTTATGCAGCAGTTTAAATAAGTTAGCAGCGACATTTTGTAAACAGGAAAGCAGTGTTATTGGTGTAGTGTGTTGTCATTTGTGAACAGCAAGATGAAAAAAGCATTCACAGCTGAAATGATCAGTTCAATAATTCTATTGAGTTGCTTTGCTAGGAGATAAATAGTGATCAGGCCAAGGAATAACTACCTTCTCCTTCTTTAAAAAGTTGAATTTTTTTTGTAACTACCCGAGAGCACATGCAAGCCTCAAGTTTACCATCTCCCCCAAAAGACATCTCCAGCACTGAAATTTTCTTATTCTAAATTAGAGTTAATAATTCCGTATGATCACAAATCGTGGTTCATCCACAATTTCTGTCTTCACTAAAAAGGGAATTCTTCAAGGATTTAATACACAAAAACTGCAGATCACCTTTTAAGAGAAGCAGATCGTCTTTAAATGAAACCATGGGCGTCCCACTGTTTCACCCTTGAAGGCTGCCAAGAAAACAGCTCAGATAGAACTGGCAGCTCACTAGTCAATCAATGGGACAAAAGCCATTAATTTAGTTTGTGCCCTCACTGACATCATCACTGTGGTTATTACGCCCATTCTTAGTGCCACCCTCTCAATTTTTCATCACCAACTAAAAAAAATCAAATCACTCCTCAGAAATGAAGAGATTATCTTTTAAATTGGAAGTGCTTTTCTCAAAAGATAGACTTGACGGTGAATGTTATTCAATAATTCTCAAAGGCACAGAGCCTCACTTCACATAGCCATCAATTACATTCTCACAATTAACAATGAAAACTCAGGACCAATTGTCAGTAAGAGATTTCTACCTAATTATAACTCAGAACAGAGGGAATGGCCACCATTAGAGTGCAGGAGAATAATAACAACATGAGTTGCCAATATACTTCCATTATTGTTGCCAATTCTAAAGAGAGTCAGCAATTAGAAGTGAGAAAATGTGATAGTTTAAGAACTGCCACTTGTGCAATATTTGTACATTGACAAGGGGCATATGTCTATAGTCCAGACACCACCACTACAAGCAGAACAAAACATGCATATAACTCAGTGACAGCTAAAACAAACAGTTGTTATTTGTGCATTTTCTTCATTAAGCAGTAATTTTGTCAGTACTTCTCCCTTTCCTCAACTTCCCCACATCTCCCGACCAACCTCACATCAATCCCACAAATTAGATTGAACAAGGCTGACTCATCACTATCTGTCACAATGAGAAATGAATTAAAATCAGATGGTATCCAAAGTTACTGTAATTTAATCAGTAGCTGATAATACTGGCCACAACATCCACAATCAGATCACCCCCCCCCCCCCCCCCCCCCCCCCCAGTCTTCCAGGCTCCTTTCTTTGTGCAGATTACACCAATAATCACCCAGTAATGTGGAGATATATCCAGCAGCTTCATTCATTAAATGAGAAAAGGCACATCTGTTCCCTTAAAATGATGCCATAAAAACTGAACTTAATAGCTCGGAGCCACAAGTGGGTTTCTTGAGGGGTCTCACAACTATCAACACCACTTATTGTGAACTCCCTAATTAACTGGACTTGTTTGAATTATGCTGTTCATTGTAATTGATAAAAGGAAATGGAGACAACTTGTGACTCCAGGATCGCAACTCATGCCTTTAACATACAGGCCAAATTTATCACCTTTTTCCATTGTCATTGATCTGTTCTTTCAACAAATCAATGCCTGCTTTTCCATCCCCCCTGCCAGTAGACTTGGAGATACAGTGTGGTTGCCTCCAGTCATCCCACCCAGCACCTATACTGACCAGTCTGAAATTTTGAGCAATGGGTGAGGTGCAGGTAGCCAGCTACAAGACAGTCTTTTAAAGACTTTAAGTGGTCAATTAACAGCCTCATCCTATCTCAGCTGGTACACTACCTGTGGCATGGGAGGTCCACACAGAAAGCTTGGCAGATTTAGCTGCAGAACTCATTGGTGAGGGAAAGAGGTTTGGGGAGAAACATCTTCCCAGGTTTCTTAGACTCACTGGAGTTAGGACCCAACAAGACAATCTACTCCTTTATGAGTATGGGTTTCTTCAGAGGGTGGATTAGTGGTGCTGGAAAAGCACAGCAGTTCAGGCAGCATCCAAGGAGCAGTAAAATTGACGTTTCGGGCAAAAGCCTTTCATCAGGAATACAGGTGATGAATCTGTGGAACCCATTGCTGTGGAAAGCTGTGGAGGCCACGTCACTGAGTATAATTAAGATGGAGATAGATAGGTTTGATTAATAAGGGGATCTAAGGTTATGGGGACATGAAGAATGAGATTGAGAAACATATCAGCCATGATCAAATGGCAGAGTGGACTCAATGGGCTGAATGGCTTAATTTTGCTCCTTTATCTTATGGTCTTTAAACGTTCTGCCCAATCTCTCGAACCAAGCCCCTCAACCCTCCTTGTGGAGAACCATAACCCCAGGATATACCTGGGCTCTTTGGTATGGCAAGACAGCCTATAGTCTAGTAGTGACTCTGCTAGATTGAAACATACTGATCCAGGAATTTATCCTAGATATATTCTAAAGAAAATTCTCTATTTTGACCACATACATAACTTTGATTTCAGTCTATCTGCAGATGGCCAGTAATCAGCGAATGAGTGATTGCTTGTGTCTGTTGATCATCCTGAACAGTTAGCAGATCTCTATTTTATTTCTATTTGTGGTCTATGACTTGTATTGGGATTAATAATGGTGACATTTCTCTTCCTACTTCACTCCAGCCAAGTGAATTCTAAACCACATGGTAAACAGCAATGAGAATCACAAATGTACAGTACAGAAGGAGGCCATTTACCAATGGTGTCTGTACTAGCTCTTGAAGAGCTACCAGCTTGTCCCATTCTCCAGCCCTACCTCCTTAGTCTTCAAATTCATCACTTTCAAATGTATATCCAACTCTCTTAAAGCCTTGTATGGAATCGACGTCCATCACTTTCCCAGGCAGCACTTTTCAAATCTTTATAACCGAGTAAAGATATTTCTCCTAAACTCACTGCTGGTTCTCTTGAAATTATGACCTATATTTATTGACATACCAACTAGTGGAAACAGAATATCCTATTTCAAGGAGCTTTTAACAAAATTCCTCAATAAAGGCCATTGTTTAACCCTGAAGCAGTATTAAAATAAAAATGGCATTTGGAGATGGATAGGAAATAGACTTAAAGAGTAACAGACATTTTTTAAACTGGGGAAAGAGGGAACAGAGGTCAGAAAACAATTAAAATGAGAAGTACCAGAGTTCTAATCATTATTAGTCCTACAAACACTCTATTATATGCCTTGGGACTTTCTCTTCAAGTCAAGGCAAAATAGAGAATGAAGAGAATGGAGAATGTGAACTGTTCAAAATTCTATCCAACAATAAGACTGGGTGATTTGGTTAATGGCAGCAAAAGGAGGATTCGGGCCGGGCTGCTAGAAAGATGATGCAAGACAAATTGCAAAGTGAGTAAAAATTTACACTGCATAGCAAAATTGTCTCTTTTCTATCCAGTATAAATTGCTGCTCTTTCTGAAATTTGACATTCTTATGTCTGTCCTGATAACAGCATTTTTTTCAGTAATATTCTAGTTCTGCACTACCAAGTGAAAATTAGTCATGTTTTTAAAACTTCCTAACACAGAAATATATATGATGTGCTATGCTGGACGAGTGAAATATTTTCAGTATTTATTTCTATTACCACATATTTTTACTTCACTCATTCGATGTAGGCATCACTGGCTGACCAGCACTTATTCCCGGTCCCTAGTTGCCCTTTAGAAGGTGATGGTGAGCTGCCTTCCTGAACCATTGCAGTTCATGTGCTGAAGGTTGACTGGCATTGCCATTAGGAAGGGAATTTCAGGATTTTGACCCAGTGACACTGAAGAATAGTGATATATGTTCAAATGGAGAGTGACTTAGGAGGGGAACTTGTGGATAATGGTGTTTTAATGTATCTGCTGCCCTCTCCTTATAGGTGGAAGAGGTATTAGTTTGAAAAGTGCTGTATCAGAAGCCTTGGTGAATTTTTGCAGCGGTTCTTGCGGATAATACACACTGCTGAGTATCAGTGGTGGAGGGAATACATTTTTGTGGATGTGGTGACAGGCTTTGTCCTGGACGATGTCAAGCTTTGAGTATTGTTGGAGTTGCACCCATCCAGGCAAGTGGCTAGTATTCTATCACTCCTGTAGAATGCCTAGTAGATGGTGGACAGGCTTTGGGGAGTCAGAAGGTCAATTATTCACTGCAGTACTCCGAGCCTCTGACCTACTTTCATCGTCATTGAATTTATATGGTGAGTCCAGTTCAGTTTCTGATCAACAGTAACATCTTGGGGCATTAATAGTGGTAGATTCAGTGATGGCAACACCATTGAATGTCTTGAAGTTGTGGCTAGGTTGTCTCTTATTGGAGTTGGTCATTGCCTGCCATTCTTATGTCACGAATGTTACTTGTCACTTGTCAGCCATGTCGGGATATTGTTCCAAATCTTGTTGCATTTGAACATCAACTGCTTCCATTTCTGAGGAGTACTGAATGATGTTGAACATTGTGCAATCATACCCAATTACCTTATGGAGGAGTGGTCACTGATGAAGCAGTTGAAGATGGTTGGACTAGGACAGTAACCTGAGGAACTCCTGCTGAGACATTCTGGAGCTGAGATTACTGGCCTCCAACAACTACAATCATCTTCCTATGTGCCAGGTATGACTTAGATCATTGGAGGGTATGTCCCAATTCCCACTAATTCCAGTTTTGCTTGGTCTCCTTGATGCCACACTTAGTTGATTGCAGCCTTGATTTCACGGGTTGTCACTCTTGCCTCACCTCTGGAATTCAGCTCTATTGTCAATGTTTGAATCAAGGCTGTAAGGAGGTAATGAGCTGATTGGCCCTGGTGGAACCCAAACTGGGCTTCACTGAGCAGGCTACTACTGAGCAGGTACAGCTTGGTAGCATGGTTGATGATACCTTCCATCATTTAACTGATGATCAAGAGTAGAGTGATGGGGCAATAATTGGCTGGGTTGTATTTGTCCTGCTTTTTATATACAGGTCATATCTGGATGACCTTCCACATTATTGCATAGATCCCAGTGTTATAATTGTATTGGAACAGCTTGGCTGTTCTCCAGCATCAATCTTCGATACTTTTGCCAGAATGTTGTCAAAGCCCATAGACTTTCAGTATCCAGTGTCTCCATCATTTCCAGTGATCACAGAGGGAATCTAATTGGTTGAAGATGGGCGTCTGTGATGATGGTGACCTTTGAAAGATGCCGAGATGGATCGTCCATTTAGCATTTCTGGCTGAAGGTTCTTGCAAATTCTTCAACCTCATCAATTGCACGATTATACTGAGCTCTCCTACCATTTATGATGGGGATATTAGTGGAGCTGCCTCTTTCAGTGAGTCATTTGATCGTCCAACACCATTCATCATTGGATGTGACAGGATTGCACAGCTTAGATCTGATCCATATGTTGTTGGATTGCTTAGCTCTATTAGTTGCTGTTTATACTGCTTGGTACACAGGTAGTTCTGTACTGTAGGTTCACCATCTTGACAATGCATTTTAGATATATCTGGTGCTGCTCCTGGCACATTCCCTGAAATTCTTCATTGAGCTGGTTTGATGGTAGTGGTAAAGTGGGGGATATGCTGGGCTATGAAGTTGCAGATTGTGTTGGAGTACAATGCTGTTACTGACGGTCCACAGTGCCTCAAGAATGGCTAGCCCTGAGTTGCTTGATACAAATGCCAATTACTAGAGACACAGCTGTTTACCCTCCACTCTGTGTCTATCCTTTAGCCAATCTTGGAGTCATATTGCTACTCCCCCTGTACTATTATGGACTTTAATTTTGTTGGCAAATTTATGATGTGGTACATCACTTTTAATATTTCATCCTCATCAAACCTTACTTCATTGTTTGTCAAAAATAAATAAATATTGTTTTGATTGGCTGGTGAGGAGACAATTTTCAATAGACTTCAAATTGCATACATTCTGTGGAGCTTACAGTTCAGGATAGACCAGATGAGCTAAACTGACTATTTCCATGCTGCACTTGGTATTTTTGGATATGTTTAATGCCAAATAAGTGCAATATCAATGCTCTAATGGCGAATTATCCATTTACTAATGCAGAACAGACAAAAAAAATTAAAGTAAATTAAGTATCACAGAGTAAAACAGCTTATAGGAAATAAATGTGTATTGGTCTTGAAATACAAGTTGAAAACTATATTATAAAGGAGGTTGATGGTCAGGTGGTGTCAATTACTTAATTTGATTTTTTTTGTTGAAATCAGTTAAGCATCAGTTTCAGCACTGGAACTCAACAATAAGTAATATAAATGTAGCCACATTATTCAAATCATGCAAAATATAATCTGAAAAGTTGCCAACTACAAATAGAATATGGCACCAGCAACCTATCATTTTGACCATTTACGAAATGCTCCTCTTAATTGATTTTACAAAGCTACACTGCACATTCAATTACACCCATTTAATGAATGTCAGAATTATCAAAAGGTGCTTCTTTCCTTCTGCTGTACCCATCTATTTTCAAAAGAATCAGCTCTCCAGTATCAAATCATTCAGATAAAAGTCATTAACACAGCAAGCAAAGTGAATTATGAAGGGGAAATGGTGCATGATGTGCTTCATTGAAATAAAAGCCATTGCTACTTTAACCATAATCCCTTGGGACATGTTTTAATCAGCAATCAATTCACCTCAAGCACTTGGCACAATTTCATTTTGAGAAAGAAAAAAATAAAGTGAATGAAAATCTGCTTTTATAAGTTGTTAATTTGGAAGAGTAAATGCTAATTATGAAGATAAGATTAGTAGACTATTTAAATGCAGTAGGTAAGATATTAAATTTGGCCCAGCATTCTCCATGAATGTTAAAATGAAGTGTCAAGAAATACCAATAAAATGAGAAGCTACAAATTCAGACAGATCGATTGACACTAGGTTTGCATGTTTTTGTTAAAAATGACAAGCACTTTGAGTTTTAGGTATAATTAAGTTCTATGCAAGATAAAAATCAAGGAATTGTCAAAGGCAATGCAGCAATATTGTTCTTTGAATCTCAGAGGAAAATATTGGTTCAATTTACTTTGCAACACATATTGGGCTGAATTTTCAGTTTGGGGGAGAGACTCATACTAGTGTGTGAATAGTCAATACCGAGAACTTCTTGATACATCTGTTTTTCCTCTGCATTCCCAACTTCCTCATTGGTGTGGGGTTGCACTAACTAGGGTGCAACACACGTAACAGCCCCCACGGAGAGTGGATCCACTACTTCAAAATGGAAGAAAATCACATTTTTTCATCATACTCTTTTCCTTTGGTGATGCAAGGTTTTGGAAGCTGATTGAAGTGTGCCAGCTTTGACAGTTCGTGTAAAAGATACAAACCCTGCTGAGAAGTCTGGAATATTGTGAAGAGCAAATGCAAAGTATTTTCATGTTTTTAGCTGTCACTATTAGTTGCTGTATCGTAATGTAGATGTGACTTTAGAACCGTGATTCAATATACTGACCTGTCCTTTAACATTGACCAGCTTACTTATTCACCTATATTATAGTATTTGCTTAATGAAGAAATGTCCACAATGCAGTGAAAATGCATTAAATATCTTTCCGGGTTATGTCTTCATCTCTTGATGATTAAAAAAAAACTGATTTTGACATTTGATAACAAATCTAATCACCTGGTCCTTTACATTGATTATCAGACATAATTATACTTAATTTACTTTGAAATTGAATTGGATACTTTCTATTCTTTCCTCCTCAGATTGCTTTATTGCTTGGACAACTGTGGTCATTGTCAGTGTTTCATTTTGTTTCATGTGGTAATGGATTCCTACACAGGAGGTATATGAATGAATGAGTTTATAATTTCTTGCCCCATTGATGAGGTTGCTGGTCTATTGATAGAAGAGGATTACAAATATTGCATAGATTTTCTTTCACATGGCAGAGTTTCTTCTCCTAATCCATGATATTGAGGCTTTTATTAGTTTACGTTTGCTTCAATAAATCTGAAGTTTTGTCATTGACTTTGAATGCATTTTGAGGACTGTGCAGCGCATACTAGGTTAGCAGCTGTGGTAAATATGTTGGGAGCACAGAGATGACATGGGGGCACAGGATACATGAGAAACTAAAGGTGGCATGGATGATCTGAGGGGACATGGATTGGCAGGATGATTGCATAAGGTGGTGAAGACATGTTTAGGGGTCCATCAAGCATTACTGGGAGATGGCTGACCGTGCTGAAGAAACAGGATTTGTAATTGGTCTCCTCACAATCCCTAGCAGAGCTTTCATACTGCATTGTAATGATTTTTACAAATAAATTTAAGTGAATAAAACATCAATATTTTATAAAAATTGAATTTGATTTTCCTTTAAGGTTTGCTCAGATTACATTGAAAATATAGAACCAAGTCTTCTCTTAAAATACGAACCATTGTTAATACTTTAAATAGCTAAAATTATAATTTGTACTTTTATAAATACCAGGTCTTACTTATTTTTTGTAAGCTATTTAAAAATATCATATGACCATCAATAAGTTTCACAATAACATGCATAATACCACATGTTTATTTTGAATTGGATTTGAAGGCAGAAATGTTCACACAATTTGACAAGAGGGAATGTCTAAAGTTCAATCCTAGGAAATAGTGCCTGATATATAAGCTCTTAGGTTTCCCAGCTAGTTCACCCAAAATTTCACCACATGATTTGATTCATGTTACACATTAAGCAAATGGCCTTCTAAGTACTGCTGTGCTAGACTTGCTGCCTCCTCGTTTACCTCAGAAATTATGAATGAAACAGAGGCAGCCATTTCAGTTCACTCAAAAAGTCAATATCGGGGGATGTGAAGAACAATTCCTTTGCAGTATCTGGCAGGCATTGGCCCTCAAGATCACATGTCATGCAAGATACAAACCAAAAATGATATATGAAACCACCTTGGGATTACACTCCTCAAAACAGTTGTTCTTTTTGTGATTCTAGTTTCAAGTTGCAGGGACAAATCACATCAACAATTCTATTAAAAAAGAAACAATTACTTCAGTAACCTTACTCGCTGTTGGAAAAAAATATACTATTTATCATGCTGAAGGATTAAAAACTGTTGTTGATATTGCATATTGCTCAAAACCTTGAGTTAAAAACAGAAGTTGTATATAGTGAGATGCACATCCTCATCAGTGAATGCTGAAGACAAAGACATTCTAGAGAAAATCTGTAATTTTGCTTTTTGATGCAAATTAGTACATAGAACATAAAACAATACAGCGCAGAATAGGCCCTTCAGCCCTCGATGTTGCGCCGACCTGTGAACTATTCTCAGCTTATCCCCCTACACTATCCCCAAATCATCCATGTGCTTATCTAAGGATTGTTTAAATCTCCCTAATGTGGCTGAGTCAACTACATTAGCAGGTAGGGTATTCCATGCCCTTACCACACTCTGCGTTAAAAAAAAGTGTCATAATTTATATTTAAAATCTGTACATTACTCATGTTAGGTTGTTTGGTTGTACCGTCTTCTATGGATAAGATCTTTTTGCCACCGTGGATTTGAATTTAAGATGACAGCCTCTTTAAAATCACAGAGTGCAACTCACGTGAAAGGGTACATCCTGAGGTTAAATCATATTAGGGACATCTAGATCTCCATAATTTCAAAATAAAGTACATTTGTAAATAAGACATCGAACTACAATAGCTGAGGTAGGCAATGCTTTTAAAGGGGAAAGGTTAAACTGTTATCAATCTACTCGCACCATTGTACATTTATAGCAGATTTATACCTGTTTGCTGGTAATATGTAAATTAGGCACTGGGTAAAGATAAACAGAAACAAAAGTTCCACAATTGTGGACAGTCTTTTTTTTAAAACTGTGGTTTGGGTCACTATGTTCTTACTGTTCATGTTGCTCTGGATGAAAGTGCTGAACGTTCAATTATATCATACATCAAACTGGGACCTCCTCCAGCTGTACAAGCCATTCAATTTAGTTGTGGCCAAGAATCTTATACAGTCACCTAGATTTCATTTCTTTCCTTGACCTCTCATTTAATGGAATCCAACTGTGCTAAACCTTAGAATGAAAATAAGTGATTGAAGTTTAGCTTAGGGATAAGCAGGACACTATCAGACTACCTAATTTCACTCTAGAAACAGCCCACTTCCCTCTCGTATCACCTTCAATGAATGCACACACTTGGGTCAGCCCGAGGTTTAATTTCAGAGGGAATGTGGCACAAGAATTAGACTGAATGAAGCATCCTTCTCTTTGTAATCTCTACTGTCAATAATCTTGACCATTGCAAAATAGAATTGAATCAAAATATTTTCCAGAAATGTACTTTTTAAAATTCAAAATCAATTAGGGTGTGATAAATAGTAAAATGCACAGCCATTTTAATTCACTGTTAAAAATGTAATCTGATTAATGTGATCACAGAGTCATAGAACCTCTACAGTGTGGAAGCAGTCCATTCAGCCCATAGAGTGCACCAACCCTCCAAAGAGCATCCCACCCAGACCCCTCCCCCATCCTTGTTCCCTGTAATCTTGCATCTCACATAGTTAATCAACCTAACCTACATATCCCTGTGTACTGTGGGCAATTTTGTATGGCCTATCCACCTAACCTGCATATCTTTGGACTGTGGGGAGGAAACCAGAGCACCTAGAGAAAACCCACACATACAGAGGGAGAATGCACAAACTCTGTGGTTAAGGGTGCAATTGAATCTGGGTCCCTGGCATTGTGAGGTAGCAGTACTAAACACTGAGCCACCGATAATGCACACATATTTTCTCTTGAAACATTTACAAACTAATAATGCTGCTTATCTGTCTCATGCTATTTGTTCTTGGTTGCTATCCTAGGATTCAACATCAACTCTTGCCCTTTTAAAAAGGACCGGTTCTGACATGTTACTATATACATTGCAGTCAAAGAAAACTGAGTCAACTGCCGCCAGGAATATCTTCCTTGATGCTACTTAAAAAGACTAAATTTTAAAAGGCACCATCTCTGAAGTAACAGAACAAATCAAACATTATTCTGCAAAAGTTCAATGATGTTACTATTTGTATCTGGTACAATTAAACTTCCCACTGCACCAAGTAACATAGCACTTTTCTTTTTCTTTGCTGTGTTAATAGTTTTACTATTTTTATGATAATGTTTGTGGTCAATTCCAAATGAGTCACCTGCATTAGCAATGCTAAGGTTTTTCAGATTGCTTGATATCGTGCAAAATATTTCATAGGTTAAATGGGCTTTTTTTGTAAAATGTAAATACAATTCTACTAAAATAAATCCCATATTTTACATCAAGCAACACATACAATTGATGCTCAAGGTGCTGGAACACAACTACCGTCAGCTTCTTTGGAAATCAATATCAAAGCTACTTTCACAGATAGCCATCGAGTGTACTATTTTTGTTTAGAGCCTCATTGCAAGATAATAAATAAGTGTTTTTCATCAATGTTTACTGTGGAAAAGGACATGGAAGATATAGACTGTAGGGAAACAGATGGTGACACCTTGAAAAATGTCCAGATTACAGAGGAGGAAGTGCTAGATGTCTTGAAACGCATGAAAGTGGATAAATCCCCCAGACATGATCAGGTGCATGCTAGAACTCTGTGGGAAGCTAGGGAAGTGTTCGCTGGTCCCCATTGAAAGTCACAGGTGAGGTGCCAGAAGACTGGAGGTTGGCTATCGTGATGCCACTGTTTAAGAAGGGTAGTAAGGACAAGCCAGGAACTACAGACCAGTGAGCCTGACATTGGTGGTGGGCAAGTTGTTGAAGGGAATCCTGAGGGACAGGATGTACATGCATTTGGAAAGGCAAGGACCGATTAGGGATAGTCAGCATGGCTTTGTGCGTGGGAAATCATGTCTCACAAACTTGATTGAATTTTTTGAAGAAGTAACAAAGAGGATTGATGAGGGCAGAGCAGTGGATGACATCTGAATCACTTTAGTAAGGTGTTCAACAAAGTGCCCCATGGGAGACTGGTTAGCAAGGTTAGGTCTCATGGTATATAGGGAGAATTAGCCATTTGGATACAGAACTGGCTCAAAGGTAGAAGACAGAAGGTGGTGGTGGAGAGTTGTTTTTCTGACTGGAGGCCTGTGACCAGTGGAGTGCCACCAGGATCAGTGCTGGGTCCACTACTTTTTGTCATTTATAGAAATGACTTGGATGTAAGCATAAGAGGTATAGTTAATAAGTTTGCAGATTACATCAAAATTGGAGATGTAGTGGACAGTGAACATTACCTCAGAGTACAACGGGATCTTGATGAGATAGGCCAATGGGCTGAGGAGTGGCAGATGGAGATTAATTTAGATAAATGCGAGGTGCTGCATTTTGGGAAAGCAAATCTGAGCAGGCCTTATACACTTAATGGTAAGGCCCTAGGGAGTGTTGCTGAACAAAGAGACCTTGGAGTACAGGTTCATAGCTCCTTGGAAGTAGAGTCACAGGTAGATAGGATAGTGAAGGTGGTGTTTGGTATGCTTTCTTTTATTGGTCAAAGTACTGAGTTGGGAGGTCATGTTGTGGCTGTACAGGATATTGGTCCAGCCACTGTTGGAATACTGTGTGCAATTCTGGTTTCCTTCCTACTGGAAAGATGTTGTGAAACTTGAAAGGGTTCAGAAAGGATTTACAAGGATGCCAGGGTTGGAGGATTTGAGCTATAGGGAGAGGCTGAATAGGCTAGGGCTGTTTTCCCTGGAGCTTCAGATGCTGAGGGGTGATCTTAGAAAGGTTTACTAAATTATGACGGGCATGGATAGGACAAATAGACAAAGTTTCTTCCCTGGGATAGGGGAGTCCAGAACTCAGCATAGGTTTAGGTTGAAAGGGGAAAGACATAAAAGGGACCTAGGTGGCAACTTTTTCACACAGAGGGTGATGTGTGTATGGAATGAGCTGCCAGAGGAAGTGGTGGAGGTTAGTACAATTGCAACATTTAAAAAGGCATCTGAATGGGTTTATGAATAGGATGGTTTTGAGGGACATGGGCCAGGTGCTGGCAGGTAGGACTACATTGGGTTGGGATATCTGGTCAGCATGGACAAGTTGGACCGAAGGGTCTGTTTCCGTGCTGTATATCTCTATGACTCTAAGTTGTTCTGGACAAATACAACAATGAAGTCTCACAAGATTGGTTAATACCTTAGATATTCTCTCAGGTCAAGCAGACTTGCAGCTCAATTTACTTTCAGGGATGTAGCCTAACAATGAAATATCACATTGCTATCACAATGTATCACAATGAAGAAATCACAAAGGTCAACCTCCCATCTATGGAATACATCTATGAGGCCTGCTGTCAAGGAAAGTCTGCCAGCATTCTCAATGATCCACCCCACACTGGCAATGTTCTTCTACAACCTCTACCAACAGGGAGAAGGTAAAGAAGCCTGAACACACGCACCTGCCAGTTTTGAAAGAGTTTTTCTCCTACTGAATGAATTCAAACTCCTAACATTCGCCTGTACCTGTGGTTTTGTTTTTGCCGCTGTTTACCTATTATTTACTTATCTACGCTACTTAACTCTGTATTGCTCACAAGATAGAACTTTTCACGGTCCTTGGTACATGTGACAATAAATTCAATTCAGTTCAATTATCTAAATATTCAGCAATGTAACTCTGGGGTTAACCAAGAGGACACAATGAATTGAACTGGACACATGCTATTCTTTCAAATGTGAAACTCCAATATTTTATGAGGTGAATGAAAAAAAAATGTGGAAAAGGTAAGATGCGTCCTGATTGAAAAAATAAGCATTTGTAATTTATGGAGTGAGCATTTCATCTGCAGTTACTGAACAACTTTTATTAGAACAATTCAATTTATGACTGTTATAAGTCAAAACATTAATACACCAACTATCTTGTAAGCAGTGTTTTGGATTTTTAATAACTCTAAATCCCAGTCTATAAGCCTATATTTATCTATAGACAACTGGAAGTGTACGGAAAGGTGGTACCATTTGTCCACTGCTAATCACAAATACCAGGCCAAAAATGGGAGCATGCAAAGATTCTGTATGCTTTTAAAATCAACTAAATACGACACGTATCACTTCAAAACAAGCGGATGCTGATATTACATTCATCTGCAAAATAAATAGCCAGAATCAACATTCTGCATTTTAAATAAATGCCAATTTATTGAACTGCGTTTTGAGTTCATTTGTTGGAGTTGAATGTCAACTATTCCACTTTTTCCATTTGTGATTGAAAATGACATGCAGTGTCTGCAAAAAAGGAGAATGGAAATGAAAACTGCCATTATAAATCTGAGTAAAAATCCAAAGCTTCAACTACACATTCTGAATCCTGATAGGAAAAGGTTGCTCAGTTTAATGGAGTTATAAGTAAAATTCTTTCAGTGCTCCAGATCTGTAATTAATATAGTCCTGTGGTACACCCATAATCAGCCAAATAAAAATTTAGAGGCAACTTCTTTACTTACAGTCAAAGATTGCAGATACAGCAATTGGTAATTTTTTTTTCCATTTCTTGTTGACTTAAAATAATTTTTATCTAGTGTTGGAGCTGTATTATCAGCCATGGGTTTAAGGGAATATATATTCATTTGATGCTCCTTTATTTTGGACTGCAAGTTATTAGTTGGAAAACTATTGCATTAAAAGTACACTCAAGAGAAATTAGGAATAGGCAAATGTGCCCATTGCCTCTTCACCCATAAATAGCCAGCTGTATCTACATTCCATGGAAGAATTAATAAAAAAAATTCAAAGTAATTTTCATCTCTCAAAACTGATTCAGCAGAATTTGCAATATATTTGCAATGACAACACTTCAGTTGTTTTTTTCAGGTCTTATTAAAAGTCTTTGCCCTATTGCTACCTGACCTAATTCTTGTCACAGAGATGCACAAACTATTACTTTCCAACAATAAGTTACCTCTAAGAGGAGCAAGAAATAGCTTCCTTGTTGGGAAGTGACTAGTGATTGCTCTTCCAGTGATAGAATTGACATTGTCAAAAGCAAATCCTTAGCTGAGCCATTCACAAGATAAAAAAAACATTACTTTCAAAGAATGGAAAGCAATTATCTTGCTCTTGTCAAAATAAAAAGTCATGCAACAGTCCTGGAAAAAATATCAGTATCCTGGAGCAATTGGAAATAGTGATGGAACACACATCGCAATGTGTCATTATCTGCCACTGCCATTCATTAAGGTTCAACTTTATCTCCTTTAAATATACAGGATGAATTGAAATTTTCACTTCTTCCTCATTCCCAGTGTTCTACAAATTCTTAAATAACACTGTTTATGTTTTTATTTGAAACACGGCTTTTGTTTTTTTTAAAAACAGTGCCTTATTGTAGGGTTGGATAATTGTCCATTTTCCATTCCTATTAACTCAGTTAGTTTAGACTGCATGTGCATTGCAAATTAATGTTTTCTTTAAAAGTACAGTTGCATTTTGTGTTGATTGTGTAGAATAATTACAACCCATGTATGGTAATTCAAGCTAATAATAACATCTAACAGAACTATTTTTGAGTAGCCCTAGTTTAAGACACCCACACATTTGGTAGGTGACAGTCAAACTACCATCTCCCTGTACCTCTGAAATTAGAATGATGAAATAGAATGTAGTATTAAAATGATATTTAACCAAAATCTTACTTGAAAAACACAAATCAATAGCCAGTTCCTCCTTCAGCTTGAAGTCTTCCTCAGTGGAAGCTCCTTTCCAGATGTTCCCTTACTACAGGTGCTAAAGTCCCATATTTGCTATCCTCTTGGTTCCTTAATTGCATAATCACACACTAAGATGAAACACACTCCGTAACACAGGTTAGACTGAAGCACAAGGATTTCCTTATAAGTGTTCCATTATCTATAAAACAGATTAACAGAAACGCATTTTAAATGCTGTAGCTCATTGACTGACTTTCTAAAAGCTATTTGATATTTTAGCCCAATTAACAGTGACAACAACAATTTCAGAAGTGGTTAAATCTTTTTCCTTTTGAAAACTTAATCATAGTGTGAACCACTTTTTAAAAGCACTTACTATGGATAATGCTGTTGATAGATAACATTAGCTACAAGATGATCTTGAAGCACTTTTTTTTAAAAAAATACTTTTTTAGATATCTCCTCAGTCTTTTCCTGTGTAAACAGCACACAATTTTTATTTTTCTTTGTTTTGAATTGCAAACAAAAAATGGGGAAATGGCTGCTTTAAACCAAGGATTGTGAAAGGAGTAAGTGCACTTTTAAAAACAAGTTACTGGAGCACATTATGACTAGAGTTCACACTGTTCAAGAAGCAGGAAAGATGTTTAAGATTCAATGGCACTGTGGGTGGGTGGGTATTCAAAGCAAGCTTTGCACAGAGTCAAACCACTGACTTGTTTTTCCAATTAAGACCAGTTGTTGAGGCCAGGAGTCATCAGCATAACAACTCTCTGGTTGATGGGCAGATGGGTAGTATTTATGTGAACATGACTGAGGCAGAAGGTCTCAAAGCTGCAGGAGACAGCATCTCTCTCTCTCTTCTTTTTCTGCAGTGAAGTAACCAAGAACTCAAAGACAATTAACTTCCCCCACCATTTGCCAGAAACCATTGCCTCTAACTAGTGACTGAAAGGTTGAATTAATGTATCAACAAATCTAGGGATTCAGTAAAGAACTGAACGGATTGGAAAGAAGATCAGAAGGACTCAGAAGAAACAGGAGTCACCTCAAAATCTGCGGACTGCTGCCCTTGAACCATGTTTCCCCAATAGTTTTCCTTCCACCTATAACACCTATGTTTGTCTGACTGTTGTCTGTTGCATGTGTGTAGAAGTGTTTAAGGGATTGGAATATCAGCTAGTCGAGAATTGATTTGTTAAAATAGTTCATGTTAAGTACAGAAATCCAGTGTTCTGTTAACCTGCGTTCATCAGACAGGTAGATTGGAGACTTTTATTAAGTTGATGAAATCTTCAACTTTTCTGACAACCCTGGAAGTAACTGGACTTCAATACCAGTGCACTGTTTCAAATGGGACATGGCAATTGTACTCAGCTTCCACCTTTGCCTCTGAAACAAATAGAGATACCTATTAGACTAAGTAATTGCAAGTTGTAGCTATCATAATCTAATGCCCATGCAGAACTTCTAACTCGGTAAAACTGCAACTGAATTAAGCTAAAATGTTCTATCAAGGGAATGAATTTTCAGAAGACCAAAATCCTAAGTCAGAATCTTTAATCAGCATGTTATCAATTTCCTATTCAATCCAGTTCATCTATTAAAGAGCAAATACACCTTTGTTTGGACTTTAAATCTTCCAAAAGGATTTCTTGATAGGAAATTAATTCCCCAACACTGCTGGCAAATTGAAGGAAATTTTAGTTACAAATCAGGGTTCCTTAAAGACTAAAACACTTTCCAATTTAATCAACATTCTGCCATCAGGATATCCTCTAAATTAAATAGATTTTTCAACTTTAATGTTGGTAATTTAGCACATTTCAACCCTGTATACGGTATAGCATAACTTGATTCCAAGGATGGCTTGATCTCTGCTTTACGCCCTATCAGCTTTAGCTGAACATTGTGTAATATTGGTGTGAATTGCCCATTCCCTCACCATGCAGTTCTACAAACTCCCTCAGTGAGGCTGCCCACTACCACTATGAATCCACACTCACTCACATCTGAGACAGACTATCCAAATTCCTTTTATCCTTCAGTCAATCTACACCACATATTAATTGGGGGAGGAAAGTATAATAACACAATGCACCAGTCTTAAATCATGCTTCAGCATACTATTCAATTGTCAAATGGGCACATTGCGCTTTGAGGCATTTATTAAATTCTAAACACAATAGGGTCATGTGGATACACTAAAGTTTGCTAAACATACAACTGGCCTGCATATTCAGCCACAATAAAACTTGAATTTTAAGACTGAGATATCATTGACTGGTTAGGTACAGCACGTTCCTGAACGACTTGTTTTTTTTTACTTGTATATGGTGCTCAGTTCATCACCAGAAAAGTGCCTCTTGTTATTATTGTAACGAAAACTGCTTTTATCGATCAGTTCAAATATTTAAAATGATTGAGATGGTTAGTTAGTACGCGCGTGAAAGATTATAATCGCATCCTTGTACCAACCTGATACTGCCTTAAGTATCAAATTACACAAAACCGTTCTAGCTATTCTAAAACCAAGCAAATTAATAGCTCAAGGAAACATATACTCGGATCTTCCAGTCAGGGCATTGCCAATGAAGGCGAATAAAAGCTTGATTCGCCCTTCGATTCAGACTTCTGCAGCAGGGTATATATTGACTCGAGATCCACACAAAGACAAGCAACCAGAAGGTGCGGCGAGGCCACGGCACTTCTGCTCTTATCAGCTTATGTAACGCCTCCTAAAGCGGCAGCACGCTGCTTTTGTAATGGTACTTTTTTAAAAAAAATGTTATTTTTCATTATTTATAATATTTAAAATTTAAATGCCATAATAAGTTTGTCGTGGGCGGTGATTATTATTGGGGATTTAGTTTTCGGGGTCCTGGTACTTCTCTTGTTCATTACTGTCCTGCATCTGACATTAACAGCGAAAAAAATGACAACTATATGGGTGAGGAGAGGGGAAACAAAGCCAGGTCTCCGATTTTCACTGCTGCTGACATCGGCCTTTTGCTCAGAAAAGCAGAATGGATCATCAGTGTCAACAGTTCAGTCCCGTAATTTTCAACCGTTGCCAACTTCTATATAGTCATTACCATGCACAGAATTTACAAGGTGATTTTGTTTTACAAACATAAGAAACATAAAGAAGTTGCCTCTTTTACACATGTTAATGAGGAATCCAATTGTTTTTGAGCAAAATATTAAGAATGAACAGTGGCTGTGAATCATGATGGAGTTGGGGGTGGGGTGGAGTTTCCTCATTTTCAATGTGAAGGAAAATTAAATTGTACTTTTTTGTTCCATGTATTACTTTTGATGGTGTTAGTAACAGGCAGTAATAGTCGAAGTTTTGTTGTCCCCAGCTAGTCAAAGAAGTTAAGTATCTGCCACAGAATTATTTATCGAGGTCTCAAACTATAAAGAATTAATGAGGTCCATAATTACCGAATCCATTATTTTAGAGTCCAGAATGAGAATAAGGTAAAAGTTCATGTAAATGGTATAATTAGTTCCTGTCAAGTTTTGTCACTTGGTTACCTCAGCTGTAAACTAAGTGGCTTCCAACAAATATTACTGGAAACTGGCTAATGAAATCAAGTTATATTAGTTTGATTACAGCATATATATGTGAATAGTATCACTTTTACATTAACTTCCAAGCATAGTATCCATTCTGGTTATGAGTAAGCATCTCTATCATACAGCTTCCTGTTTTATCCATAAAAGAGTAGTCAACGAAGTAAAAGTCTAAGTTATAATGTATCACAGTTCTCCACGAGTTCCTGATTTACTGCAATCATGTAAACCCCCAGTTTTTAGCTATGGGGAGGGAAGTTAGATTTTTTTTTAATTACACAAAGAAAAGTCAGTCACATGTGGCGCACAAGTTTTTTAAAACAAAAATCAAGTGGAGGAAACGTAATGGATCTTCTGGTCTTCAGCCTTCTGGTCCTTTCCGGCTCTCAATTTTGTGTTTATAAAATGCTCCTTGTGCCATGTTTAAAGCAGAAATGCATGTTCAAAGTCAACAGTAACTAACAATGTGTTGAACCAGCAATCGTACTGGAAAATTAAAACTATTTCTTAAGTCTATCATTCCGTTTCTCTATTGGCTATCCCAGACATAGGTTAATAAAAGGACAAGTTTGCATTGTTCCCAATGTTCAGTCAAACTTTGGAAATTGCTCGCGCTGGATAGGGAGAGCGAACACTCGTCAAGAGGGCAAATACCATCAATTTTGAAGACAGTCAAAATGAATTCAAGACTATAATTGGCCAGAACAAAGCTTCCTCCTTAGTACTTGTCTACCTTGCTTGCAAAATCAAACTGATTTACAATTCTTATTCCTCCTACTGAAGCTGGTTTACTGTAATTACGATTTACTTAAAGGCTTTATTCCAATTATTAATCTGTTTTGTGGATTAAAAAAGCCATCATCAAATTTGGATTCAAAACAGCAAACTGAATGACAAGTTCACGTCCCACAGATTGGAGGTCCAATTTTACTTCTAAAAAAAGGGGCGTTGCAATGGATAGCTTTATGTTACTCTTCAATTGTCTCTTTGATTACATAAAATACCTCCACAGTATTTAGATTCACATACACAGCAGAAGGAACCCATTTTTAAAAAAAAACAGGAGGGGATGGGGTGCTTAACTGTTTGAGATTGTAAGCAACGAACATACAGTTGAATGTTGCAGATTTACCTCCAGACCTGTCCGAGCTGCAGAATGTGGATGAGGGACTGCAGGAACCACATGCACAAGCGGCAGCAAGTCGAAGTGCGGGTAGCCCGGCGCTGCCCCGCTTCGCTCTCCTTGGTGCTGAAATGATCGGCTGCTTCATCAGGGCCAGTTCCTCCTCCCGCCGCCGCCGCCGCTGCAGCCCGGGCTCGGGCGCTGCTCCCACCGCTACTGTTGGTGTAGTCGTAGACGAACCACCTGAAACTCAGTACCTGCACCACCAGGGACGGCACCACCACGAACATGAGCGTCAGCCCGAACCACCAGTAGTCGCCTTGGAAGTAATAGTCCACGGCCAGCCACACGTCGGTCGCTCCATCCGAGAAGAAGACGAGCAAGGCGCCCAGGATCCAGCAGCAGTCCGCTAAGGAGTACTCTTCCCGCTGGCGAGGCACCGAGTTGACACAGGAGCTGTGACAGCAGCCGGAGCCCGGCTCACAACAATGGGAGGAGGAGGACGAGGCGGCGGCGGCGGCGGGGGCGAGGGGCCCGGCGGACGAGGATGACAAGCCCCTCTCCCCGCATTCACTCTCCGCTGGGCGTTGACCTAAATTCTGCAACGAGACGGACGCCGTCCCTCCCATGCCGTCCGACTTTGCAGCCATGTTGAACAAGCACCCTCCCCCCACCCCCCCCCCCCTCTCTCTCTCACACTCACTCACTCACTCACTCACACACAAAAAGACTAACACTCACTTCCGCAGATGCCGAGCCTTTTTTTTAAAAAAAACCCTCCTGCTCGAGGGAGGGGAAAATAAAACTTCCGGCGACTGCGGGTGGGGCTGAGCTGTGGAGAGAGAGAGAGAGAGAGAATTAAAGCTGCCAGTCCCGCTCCTCCCCCTGCTCTGGCTGCACAGCCACTGGATCTGACCCTCCCACTGGAGCCCAGCTCGATTAACGTGGCTACATCACCGAGTCTGCACAGGCGCTTCACCCTTTTGTTTCACAGAGAGACCCAGGCAGGGATTCAACAGGCAGCCCCCGCACCCCCTTCCCCCCAGACCGAGCCCTGCTGACTGTGCGCTGTGAACTGAACACCATCAGAACCCGGGCTGACTCCAGCCCCACACACGTTTTCGCCTTCTCACACCTGCACGTCCGATATACCCATGACAGCATGTTTCTATTTTCAATACAACACTTTGCTCGCACTGGGATAATCTTAACCAGGATTTCGGGAGACGTTAACTCCGATATTTATTACAGTGGCCGTAAAGCTACTAAAATATCTTGAGTTTAATTATATCGCTCCAGCACTCAAACATTGCTTGGGGTTGGAGTTCACCGTTTTCACTGTCCCTCGCAGTTAGCATCGTGGTCCTGGACATGGCTCAATATCAAAGCCTGTTAGTTAAGGGAAGTTCTTTATTTCGAGGTGGGATCACGATTTCAAAAAAAATATTCGTATGGGCAGCCTAATGTGTAACCCATGAAAATGGGTGTGGCGATAATGATTCCGGGAGACTCTAAGCGGAATCTCATTTGTATAATATCCCTGTCCATTCCACTACTCTAATACGAACTCAATTATTCATGGCTTTGGTTCATAAGCATCTGGACGAATATCCAGATGCGTTCCCGTCTTCTCCTGTTCTCGTTTCCATGTATGGATCATGGACCTCCATTGGATTGGTCTATGCTCGTGAGAAAAGCGTTGCAGTGGCTGCAATTGCTTTCTGAAGGGCGGCCAACTCAGAAACTCCCATGCTTCCCACCAGCCATCAGGTGTATTGGAAGGATTGGGCTGACAATCAACCTTCCATCGCCAACAAGCCCTGGCATGAGACTTGAACTAAGAGCTTCTTGCCCTGAGATCGGGATGCTGTCACTGCAAAACAAAATCTCCTTTACCAGTGTCTGACGCTAACCTGGGGGAGTTCAAGAGAATTTGTCCCGGGTAAGAGTGAGGAGTGGTGCATTGGAAGTTACACCAGAGGTCTTAGTTGACATAATGGAAAATTAGAGGTTTTTCTGTAAATACAGCAAATACAAAGGTGCTCTAGATACATGGGCAAGAGGTAGAGGGTGCAACTAACTGTGGAGATTAATACAAGGAGTCAAGCCCCAATGATCCTGATGCACTCCCAGAGGAGAGGGTGCTAGCCATGATTGGGAATGGCCATTCCTCTGATGACCATTAAAACCACTGAGGCAGTGACCTTCCAATCTCTATTCTGTTCACCTGTTTCTCTCATAATTTTATACCTTATTGTCTTTTTCAACTCCCATTTCCCCTCTTCTCAACTTCCTTCTGATTTGTAATCTGCAGATGGTGCAAGAATGCTCATGCTACTTGCACCCACCAATTCCACCCAGTCCTTACCTTTTCTGCACGACATCCTTATCCTTGTGCCAGTTTTCCTTTTAGACACTTAAGAATTGAAACCAGTCCAGGCAGTGGGAAGAATGCCAAAAAGTCAAAGATGGAAAGGCAATGCACCCTCATACATCATACTCAAAGCTACTAGTTCAGACACTGACAAAGAGCATCTCAAAGGGTAGATTAAAGCTGAATTTTCCACGTGATATTACAACAGGCATGAATGGAATGTTGCTAGAGCTGGGAACAAGAAAACCACATATGCCAGTTAGCTGAGGAATGAGGAGTACATGGATTCTACAGATGGCAATTTTAATGGGATGACCTACAGAAGAGTACTGATTGGTATGTGCAACAAAAAAGCATGGGATGTTGAGATGCTGGCCAGAATGTCTGCAGTAAATATCAAGGGGTACCACACTTGACAATGCATTGTGCAAAGCTTAAACCTCATTCTTTCCAGAATGGAAGTAATAGCCAACTCTGTGAACATACCTGCGGATCCATCCATCTTACAGTCGTTGGTCACCAATGCTGGAATTTTCACTGCAGCACAAGCAGCAACCACCTGAAATCTAAGTTCTGCAGCCCGAAGCTCAGACTGAAGGCATGTAAACATCAGCTTGTTGCCATACCAACTCAGACCTCTGTCATCATGTTGTGGATTACAGTTTGCAATTAAACTTGCAAGGAATCACAGTCACCTAGAAATCTGTCCTCAAACACATGTGTAGCTTTGTCAATCCACTATCTTGGCAATGGGACAATGACTCCACCAAACATGATTCTGATGTTCTGTCTAAGGAAAACAAAAGTCATTGTCCTTCCCTGTTAAACCAACAGTGCTCTTTCTGTTGCCTGTCAGCTGGTCAAACCCCACTCTCAGAGCAATTTGAGGTCATTCCCCAAAGCCATCTTCAGTCTGCACCACTGATGGTCACCCTACCTGCCATGCTGCAGCTCTGAGGGTAACACATTAAGTGAAAACTAAGAAAGGCAAAGGCAAATGAAAGGCAAGCACTAACAGAATGCACAATTATGATTAGCTGGCCTTTGTTTGAAATTTGGCATAATTTTATTTAAGAAATTGGTTTGGAATGTTTATTTTTCATTGACCTTTTTGTTTCATTGTGACCAATCAAACATTTTAATGTTCAGTGATGGATGGAACATAATCTGCAAGACTGTTGGTCAGTGGTAAATTGGGATTACATTTTGGTGTATTGCACTTGGATGAAGTTCTTCACTGCTTCTTCAGGGTGTTCATGCAGAAAGAAGTTTGTTCACTTGTCACTTCCTCGTCCTCTTCTTCCTCCTCCTCCTGCTGTCCTGACTCATCATTTGCTCATCAGAGAGTTGGTACGAAGGAATGTCACTTCATTGTAGTGAGTCTGAACAGCATACATCAGGCCAGCATGGATTTGAACACTCACTTTGCTTACACTTCAGGGCTCTTCTAAAATGGCCCATGCAGTAAAATCATTGGGCTGAATTGTACCAAAATAGGCTAGGAGTAATTTTCAGGGAGCTTTGCTGAGGCTTTGTCTCAATGTGCTATAGTAAGCTCTTGTGTAATTCTCCACAGCTCACTTCATTATGTGTCTACAATGCTCTTATGACTTTGTACTCACACTAACCTGTGCTTACCAGCAATGCAAGTACTCGCTGCTGGGATCTTCTGGGATTTGTACCACTGGTGCCAAATTTAAAGTTCAACTGTGCACAAGATCAAACACTGCAATCCAGGAATAGTCTTTGACAGCACACGTAGTGGGTGGGAAATTAAGAAGAAAATCATCTGTGATGGCATGGGTGACAAGTCTTGTGAAATAGAATGTCAAAATATCAACGTATTGCCTCTTCACATAATAATCTGTCTGGCAGATTGTTATAGTAACTGCAGCTGCAACAATGAGGCTACCTGTTGTAAGCACTATTTTATGTTAGAACCCTGTCTGAAGAAGTGCCAGTCATTTCCCAATATCCAGCTTGGCATCACAGCTTGTCATTATTCAATCAAAGAGCATCAATTGTTTGAAAGCCTCCAAGCAATTGATAACGTTAGCTTGTATTGGACACTAAGAAAAACAAAAAAAACCCCAAAAAGTATTGAATTTGCTTCTGGAAATAAATAGAGGTTGCTTGCTATTTGAATAACAACAAATTTGCAATCAATGAATAATTACCTCACCCAGACCACATTTATTGAACTTGATGTCAATTAAAGCCTGACTATCTTTATTCACCTGATGCTGCACTGCTCTAACATGCTGAAGTGGTGTTCCTGCTGCTCAGTGCTTCTGTATTCATCCTCGAAAAACTGCTGCCACTCTCTCAGTTCTTTGGCATCACATCTCCTCTTTGCCGGCTCCAGCTTTGCAGAGCACAAGATGCTAAGATTATGTGGCACACGTTGTCCTGACTGTACAGCAAGGCACCCCCAAGAATATCACCTTCGAGATACCTGAAATCTGCTCCATAATGGCTCTGGTGAAGAATGGGCTGTGTTGTATTTATACTCAAACTCAATCAGATGTTACGCAAATGAATCAGATGCTGTAGTTGCAACATGAAGGCCTTATCATCTAGATGTTATCCTTACAAGGCATCCGTCCTTTGTAATGAGGCAGGAATCTTATTGTTATCAAGGGTGGCATGGTGGCTCAGTGGTTACCACTGTTGCCTCACAGCACCAGGGTCCCAGGTTCAATTCCCACCTCGGGCGACTGTCTGTGTGGAGCTTATATATTCTCCCCGTGTCTGTGTGGGTTTTCTCCGGGTGCTCTGGTTTCCTCCCACAGTCCAGGGAATTGCCCATAGTGTTAGGTGCATTAGTCAGATGGAAGTAACAGGTCTGGGTGGGTTACTCTTCAGAGGGTCGGTGTGGACTGGTTGGGCCGAAGGGCCTGCTTCCACACTGTAGCTAATCTAATATATAGGCAACATGCCAGCTTCAAGGTTATCTGGTGTAGACTTCTAAGATTTAGTAGCGACGATCACATAACATTTACGAACTAGAAGCTTGTTCTATTGATGAAGTCTGCTACTCTTTGATACTGTGCTGTTAATGTGCCTGTTGATACGGTGTTCAGTATCCTGCACTTGGAGAAGCCAGTGAAGATGCCAAAGCTACTGCCCAGATTGCAGTACTGACTATTTCACATTGAAACAACATGAAGCAGTCTCATCTGCACAAATAGTATTGGTAACAGCCTTTTGATACATCTGTGGATTGAGAAATGAGAGATACCACATAAGTCCCCAGTGGATCCTTGGAAACAGCCAGACACATAAACAAACTAGTACACCTGCCACCTTGACAGCCACTGGGATGTGATGACAACTCCCATACTTCAGTTTTCAACTTCTGCTCCAGTGGATGGGACGGTGTCCTGGGACGTTCTTAGGCTCTGCTCCTTAACTTGCTTGGAAGAAATGGAATCAAGAACAATAGGTTCTGGGCCTCCTCTGCCTTATCAATATCATGAGGAAACCTTCAGTTGTGACTCTTTCATGAGAAGGCTATTTGGCAGCCATTGGAAGTTGCTGCTAGTTCTAGACTTGTTGATGCATCTGTTCCTCCTTCATTCTCTGTGTCTTTGTTGCACCATAGCCTTGTGCAGCCTCTGAATTGTCTTTGTGAATTGTGCCCCACGGGTAGCAGTTCTAAGAATGTCTGTGATTTCTATTAAGCAGAAGTAATGATCAACTTGTAATGACCAATGACAAGATTGTTTGTGGCCATTATTTGTATTCTATTCGAAAAACATGTATCTGTCAGCAACAAAAACAGAATTTGCTGGAAACGTTCAGCAGGTCCAGCAGCATCTGTGGAGAGAAATCAGAGTTAATGTTTCAGGTCCAGTAACCCTTCCCCAGAGCACCTGTATGTATTTGTCAGGTTGAAGTGGAAATACCATTTGTTTATTAACATGCTTGAGTGAAGAAACATCTGTGGTCTGATAAGCTGCCTGATTTATGATTGTTTCTAGTCCTACACTAATGTGATTTAATCTGAACTGCCCTCTGAAAGTGGTCCAGCATGTCACTCATCCTTCTCAGGACAACTAGGGATGCTCTATAAATGCTGGGTTTTTCAGACATCCATTCATCAATGATTATTTCTTTCTAAAACATATCGGTTTCAAGTGAGCACCACTGACTAATTGAGGCACTTAACTCCACATGGGCATCCATTTCTTGTAGACACCATCACTAGTTTTGAGAATTTCAGTTGTTTCCCACTGTGGTGCTAATGTAACAATCACTAACTAATGAGGTAATTATGTAGCATTCTAATTTTTCTGGAGAACTATCTATTACTGATAAGTAGGCACTGCTAAACTTAAATAAATATTTGTTATCTCTCATATGCTAAATTATTACCTAGTAATGAAACTAGTTATCACAAATGGAACAAGGGCTCAAATAAATCCAGGTTAATGTATCAACTAGAAAAGGCTAGTCGGAGAATCATATTTTCTCAAAGACATGTATAAGTGTGAAAAGTAAAGTTGTAGTTTAAAAGCAAATTTCATTCGCTCTTCCACCACTTTCTATTGGTGAAAAGAAGTGTCTATCCCACGAAACCAATTGGACAAAGAAAAGCTTACACAGCAGAAGCATGAAGTCGGTAATGATATTCTAAATGAGTATGTTTTGTTTTGCAAAGGAAATATACCATGCATCATTGAAGTAACAAGTGAGTTTTATCAAGCAATGTAAGTTTCGCAGAAGGATGGAGAGAAAAGGTAATGGACCATTACTACATTTAATTATTTTACCATAGATTTGCTGCTGGAAGCAAGACTAAGGCAACAGGCAGACTTTGTGTCTTTTGTTCATGCTTCTCATCTCATTGAAGAAAGATTAACAGTAAAGAAATGGAAAATGATAGGACTGGAAACATTTCATTGACAATTAAAAACGATTGTGATCCCTAATCCCATAAGTTATGATATTAAAATTAATATTTGTTGGCTGGTTAAGGAATTTATGAGCAACCTGTTTAAAAATAGTGAATCAGCTTCAGCTGCAGTATTGTGTCCAGATCTTGGCACAAAACATTAAAAAGGATGTATTAGTATGAGTGTGGACACACAAAAAATCATAAGAATGGTTAAAGGGATTGAAGAACTTCAGTGACATGAAGTTGTTCTCCATGGAGGAGGGATTAACAGGAAAAGTGATAGAAGTACTCAAAATTTTGAGAGATCTGGACAGAGTGAATAAGAAAAAAACTGTTTTGGTTTGTGGAAGAATCAAGAACCATAAGATAAATAATTAAAATGATCAGCAAAAGAAACAACAACAACATGAGGAAAATTGTTATTGCATTCGGACCTGAAATACACTCCCTGTGATTGCTCAATCAAGGCTGTCTAGAGAGAACTGGATCATCTAGAAAGAGAAAAAAAAAACAGAAAATAGGACAAGGTACAAAGGAATAAGATTAGGTGAGTTGCTCTTGCAGAGTGCTGACATGAGCATGATGGGCTCAATGGGCTACTTCTGTCCTGCAACTCTTCTTTAATTCTATGGTGTCTATGAATGTTACTAGACTCTTTTCCTTCAGTTCATATTGCATTCATTTTTAAAATGAAAATAGCCATAGGCCACACTGGATTTTTAGTATTATCTCAACAGAGATCATTTCTACATTTCTTATACAAAATAACTAACAAATTATTTTTTTTAAAACAAATACACACTGGTTGGATGCCTTTCCTGTTCACATATAATTAGAGGTCTTGATTTGGAGTGCACAGGGCCATGTGGGTGCAGGCAATTATCTGTCTTTGCTGCCTTCATTGGAAAAACAAATTAAGTCATATGATTTGGGGAGGAATGTCATCTGCTGTGGCCAGGAATGATCCTGAGGCCATAAACATTCAGGATCATGGATACAATCTGAACCACAGGCGGTGAAGTGTGAAGGAACTGAAACTGGGCTGTATTTGGTGTTGTAAAGGTGACATAGCTCTGTAACAACTTACCAGTTAAGCAGAGATAACAGTTATATGCTACACCCTTAAATTTGTGTATAATATTCTAATCTTTTAAATCCTTCGGAAGGAAGATTGTTGGACCTCCTTCTCTGTCACTTTCTACCGCTTTGCACATGTTGGTGGAAGAATTTGAAACACAACCTTCTGGACAGAGATTGGCTTCCAAAATTGAATGTCACAATTTCTGGAGCAGCCAAAATAGCCATAAATATGAATTAGCAGTACTAAAACAGTTTTTTGTATGCTTGTGTAGCCTCAGCTGAGGCTTCTTTTAAATATTCAACTTCAACTTCCTTCCAGGTTGATCCCAAACAGAATTTGTGGAATGGTTTCAGAATCAGCTGAATAGACTATGAAAGGTGTCGGACTCTTATTTCCATATAATTATTAGGTCCATATTAGTTTCAGACTAACAACCTGGATAATTAATTATGCATGTCTGAAAATGGTGTCTGTGGCACAGCAGACTCAAGAGATTGCGTTACACAATTTGGAGACCTAGAGTTCGGAATATATTTCTGTTTAGGATTGTTGAACCTGCCTAAAAGTCAATTGTGAGTTTGAAATGCAGAGTGAAAAGTATTGGAGTTTTATTAAAATTTAAATTAATCAACATTCTCTCTACTGACACTGAGTGACAAGATGGGGCTGTCAAGAATACAGCAAGTTACAATTCAACTTCTGCCTTCTGTTTGTTTCTATCTCAAGGTTAAAATTTCACCTCATTTAATTTGTTTCCAGGTGCACCCATTAAAATGTTTTGCACATACTCAATATTTGCCTCTGTTCTGACATATTTTGGTTCCAAGGTTGCACAGAAAATATCAGTGTTTTGAACTATAAATAAATAAATGAAAGCTGAGTTTCCAACTTGGAGTGATAATGTAAATCAAAATGTGAACACATACAAATTGGCCTCAAATATTGAGATTGTTGACGTTTGTTCAAAATGTACTGTGTGCTGCATTTACATTCTCATATGGGAGTATTTTGTATAATTTACATTTCCTTATTATTATTTATCTGTAATTCACACTGCTATTATCCATTTCATCAACACTGAACTGATGGCTCTAAGTTGCTGGAAGAATTCTTCCCATAGTTTCTTTTGTCTACAAGTCTAATATCTTATGTCCAAAGATATCAACTGATCTGAATTGATTGCCGTATCCTGTGATATTATTTTGATGTAAATTAATGCTTTTTTTAGATATGAGTATCATGATTATATGATTACACAATGGTTAATTACTCTCATAATAATAACAAATATTTATACCTTCCAGTAAGGCAGGAGGTGGCATTATCCAGGGAAACATCCCATTTTGATCACTAAACAGTGTAGGTTTTAATTAATTTCAGTAATGGAAAACCAGGGAGAACTGTAATTCATTTCAGCACTTCACAAGAGTTTTCAAAAATTCAGAGTTTTTGGTTTTAACTGCTATGAAGTGAGGCTACTAGAAAGTTCATATTAATTTTCACTGTCCTTATATAATGTAAAAGGAGAGATAATGCCCTCAAAATGGGTCAGGAGGCTGAAAAATGTCCTTTCCTACCCTTCCCAGTAATCAAACAATTATTGAAGAGGTCTATCACTGGATTTCTACAGGATCCATTTTTTTGAGATGATACAAACTTTTTGATTTGAAAATTTGCATCTTCCGACTTAAATACGATCTTAAGTGAAATGCAGACTCCAATCAATTCAATAGACAATGGGATAGAAGAGGCCCAGCAAAGTTAACTGCTAGATTTTCTTTTGTGGACCCAGAGAAGCAGACATATTCCTTAAGTCCCCCACAAAAAAATCATAAATCACTGATCCCCTGAGATGTTCACACTCAGCAATCACAAACTCTCAATCCCAGAAATGGCATTGCTGATCTGAAGGGCTCAATCTGCACTGGGACATTTGTTGGACCGCTAATAGTGCACAGGCAGAATTATAGGGGCTTCTTTACCATCAGAATGGACAGCCAACCTATGTAATTCATCAGTCAATAAGAGTCAAAGCTGACTTTATTGATAAATATAGTGCGGTTGAGGGAAATCTGAAACAAAAATAGCGTGCTGGAGAAACACTATAAGTCTGACAGCATTGGTTGAGAAGAAAAGCAAAGTTTTGAGTCCAGTGACCCTTCATTAGAAACTTCTGTGACTTGCTGTGTTTCTCAAGCAATCTCTGTTTTTGATTTTATTGACATTAGGTCAGAGCTGAATCAATCTGTCTTGGAACACACCAGTTAAAGTGACGCATTGGCATTTTACTCTGTCTGGAAAATTGTAGCAAAACACAAGTCAGAGAGCAGTGAGGGAAAGAGAGGTGCAATTTTTGAAAGACAAATTAAATTAGGAAGTACAATTCTCAGGAGGCATGGAAGCAAGGGAATTTACATGTGTAAATGCACAGGTCAATGCAAGTGACAGGACAGGTAGAGCAAGCAGTAAATAAAGCAAATGGGATCTCCTAGACCCAAAGAGTTCAAGAGGTGATAGTGAGCTTGTATAGAATACTTGTTACACCTCAGCTGGAATATTGTGCACCATTCCAGGCATCACATTATAGGAAAGATGTGAATGCACTGGAGAGAGTGCAGAAACAGTCTACAAAAATGGTTCCAGGGATGAGGAACTTCAGTAACGTGAACAGATTGAAGAAGTTGGGATTGTTCTCATTGGAGAGAAAAAATGGAGATTTTCAAAATCATGAGCAGTCTGAATAAAGTAGATAGGGTAAAAGTGTTCCCACTTGTAAAATGTCCAAGGAACAAGAACAAGAGGACATAGACTTAAAGTAATCTGCAAAAGAAGCAAGAGCGAAGTGAGGAAAAACTTTAACAGTCAGCCAATGGTTAGAGTATGGAATGTACTGCCTGGAAATGTGGTGGAGGCAGGTTCAACTGAGACATTCAAAAGAGCATTGAACGATTATTTAGATAAAAATAATGTGCAAGGGTATGAGGAAAACTGAGGCAATTGCACCAGGTAATGATGCTCATTTGAGACAGGATCACCCTGCAGACGTGACAGCCTGGAAGAAGGAAGGTAATGGGTGACCACTCAATCGAAGAGAAACACTCAGGGAATCCAGGAATAGCCTGATGTCTCCCACCCAATTCAGTGTTCCAGTTTGAAAGCTGATGAAGGTGCTGGCTGCTCAGGGGAGAGCAGTCAGAGCCATGTCTGTGGCACCACAAGTAGCCTGACTGTATAGAAGGGGAGGAAGAAGGAAGGAGGTGCAATAGTCACAGGGGATTCAGTCAATTGAAGAAGATGTCAGTGTTTCTGTGACTGTCAATGTAATTCCAGGATATTGGCATCTAGACTGTCTTTGTGTCTATAGGACATTCTTCTGGGGCCCAGTGAGTAGTCAAAGGTCATGTCCATGTTGGTAGTAATGACATGGGTAGGAAGGGTGAAGTGGTCCAAATATAGGAATCCCTGGAATGTTCCTAGCGCCGTGTACAAGTGAGAACAGAACTTGGAGTTTTAGGTAGATGAGAGTGTGACTGGAATGATGGTGCAGCAGAAAGGCTTCAGATTCCTAGGATATTGGGACAGTTCTGGAGAAGGCAGCAACAGCACAATCTAGTTAGTGTAACAAGTGACAGGGTTGGGACGAAACTCCTTGTGGGGTGTGTGGGACGGATTGAAAATAACTTCGCATGTGTATGGGATCCAAAAAGGAATAGTAAAGGAGACTACCAGGATTCACAAAATACTGGGAGATGCAGCTGTTACTAATTTACAGCAACAAGTCAAACAGTGAAAGATGGAATAAGAGAGGAAGTTGAAATCAGAGGTACTCTGCATGGACATGAATACTCAGAGTCTGGGAAGTTACAGATACAGATTGGTGTGTGGAAATCTAATGTACTGATCACCGAGAGCTGGCTCAAGGAATGGCAGGATTGAGTGTTGAATATTATTGGGTACAATGTCTTTCAAAATGATAGAAGGGAAGGAAAAGGATGAAGGGTAGAACTATTGGTTTAGATTAGCGTTAGTTAAGGAACCCAAGAGAAAGAGGATCTGTCCAAGGACAGAATGAATTTGGCAGGAGCTACAGAACAAAAAGCATACAACTAAACTGTGAGGTAGAGTCTGTAGGCCAACAGCCATTGGAAAGGATGGAGAGAATAAATATGCAGGGGTAGTTGAGAGCGATGACAATACTGCAGAGTAATTATATTGAGAAACTTAGTTTATCCATATGTCAACTGGGTTACTGGTGATGGAGGGTCATGAGGGGCAAGTGTTCCTGGATTACATGGAGGAGCGGTTACTGCAGGAGTATGTGCCCAGCCTAAGAGAGTATGCAGTATTAGACTTGGTCCTTGGGAAAGAGATGGGGCAAGTGGATCCAGTGCTAGTAGGTGCCTAGGACTTCGATGTTGTAGCCTTTCAGAGACATGGATATAGCAAGGTTAGGAACGGATGTTGCAAGTTCCAGGGTTTAGAACTTTCATTAAGAATAGGTAAGGCAGTAAAAGAGGGGGAGGTGTGGCTTTGTTAGTCAAGGATAGTATAACGGTGGTTGAAAGAACTTTTGACGAGGACTTGTCTACTGAGGTAGTACGGGCTGAGGTTAGAAACAGGAGAGGAGAAGTCACACTCTTGGGAATGTTTTATAGGCCTCCACAGAGTTCCAGGGAGGTGGGGGAGAGGATTGGCAAACGATTCTGGGTAGGAGTGAAAGGAACAGGGTCACTATGGGGGACTTTGACTTCCCCAACAATGACTTGAAATGCTATAACTCTAGTATGTCAGATGGATCGGCTTTTGTCCAATGTGTGCAGGAGGATTTTCTGACACAATATGTTGAAGGGCCGACAAGAGGGGAGGCCACACGGGATCTGGTGCTTGCTAATGAACCAGGCCAGGTTTTTGATTTAGTGGTAGGTGAGCACTTTGGAGACAGTGACCATAATTCAGTTACGTTTAGTTTAGCAATGGAAAGGGATAGATACATTCCACAGGGCAAGAGTTATCAATGGTGAAAGGGTAATTATAATATGATTAGGCAAGACTTTGGATGCATAGAATGGGGTAGCAAAATGCAGGGGATGGGGACAGTTGAAATGTGGAGCTGGTTTGTTGAACATATATTGCATGTCCTTGATAGGTATGTCCCTGTCAGGCAGGGAGGAAGCAATAAGGTTAGGGAACCATGGTTTACTACAGAAATCGCATCTCCTATTAAGCGGAAGAAGGAGGCTTATGTGACAATGAGATGAGATCATTCAGATGAGGTGATGGAGAGTTACTGATTAGCTAGGAAGGATTTAAAGAGAGAGTTAAGAAGAGCAAAGACAGGACATGAGCAGACTTTAGCAGGTAGAATAAAGGAGAACCCTAAAGCTTTCTATAGGTGTGTGAGGAATACAAGAATGATTAGGATAGCAATAGGGCCAGTCAAAGACAGAAGTGGGAAGTTGTGTGTGAACCCTGCAGAGATCGAAGAGGTGCTAAACAAATATTTCCCAACGGTTTTCACTTAGGAAAAGGATAATATTGTAGAGGAGACAAATGAGATATGAGATATGAGATTAGAAAGGATCGAGGTTAATAAGGAAGAGGTGTTATCAATTCTAGAAGGAGCGAAAGTAGACAAGTCCCCTTAGATGGATGAGATTTATCAGAAGATTCTCTGGAAAGCTAGGGAGGAGATGACGGAGCCTTTGGCCTTGATCTTTGAGTCATCATTGTCGACAGGTTTAGTACCAGAGGACTGGAGGATTGCAAATGTGCCCTATTCAAGAAGGGCAGTAGAGATGACCCAGGTAATTATAGACCAGTTAGCCTTACATCTGTTGTAGGAAATGTTTTGGAAAGAATTATAAGAGACAGGATTTATAATCATCCAGCAGGCAACAATTTGATTTCAGATAGTCAACATGGTTTTGTCAAGGGTAGGTCATGTCTCACAAACCTCATTGAGTGTTTTGAGAAAGTGACCAAGCATGTAGATGAGGGTAGGGCAGTTGACGTGGTGTACATGGACTTCAGTAAAGCCTTTGATCAAGTTCCACATGGTAGGCTGTTGGAGAAAACACATAGGCATGGGATTGAGGGTGATTTAGCAGTTTGGATTAGAAACTGAAAGCAGGCAGCGAGTGGTGGTTGATGGAAAATATTCAGCCTGAAATCCGGTTACTAGTGGTGTGCCACAAGGATCTGTTTTGGGACCACTGCTGTTTGTCAATTTTATAAATGACTTAGACGCAGGCATTGGTGGATGGGTTGGTAAATTTGCAGATGACACTAAAGTCGGTGGAGAAGTGGACAGTGTGGAAGAATGTTGCAGGTTGCAGGGGGACTTGGATAAACTGCAGAATTGGGCTGAGAGGTGACAAATGGAGTTCAATGCAGCTAAATGTGTGGTGATGCACTTTGGGAAGAATAACAGAAAGGCAGAGTACTGGGTCAATGGAAAGATTCTTGGTAGTGTGGATGTGCAGAGGGATTTTGGAGTCAATGTATGTAGTTCCCTGAAAGTTGCCACCAGGTTGATAGTGCTATTAAGAAGGTATGTGATGTGTTAGGTTTTATTGGTCAAGGGATTGAGTTCTGGAGCCGTAACATCATGCTGCAACTACACAAAACATTAGTTTGGCCACATTCGGACCGCACATGTACAGTTCTGGGCTCCCCAATACAGGAAGGATGTGGAAGCATTGGAAAAGGTACAGAGGATATTTACCAGGATGTTGCCTGGTCTGGAGGGAAGGTCTTATGAGGAAAGGCTGAGAAATTTGGGTCTGTTCTCATTGGAAAGAAGAAGGCTAAGAGGGGATTTGCTAGAGACATACAAGGTGATCAAAGGATTAGATAGGGTACACAGTGAAAGTACTTTTCCTAGGATGATGTCGTCAGCTCATACGAAGGGGCATAACTACAAATTGATGGGTGATAAATTTCAGATAGATGTGAGAGGCAGGTTTTTTATTCAGAGAGTGGTAAGGCCTTGGAATGCCCTACCTGCCGATGTAGTTAACTCAGCCACATTAGGGAGATTTAAACAATCCTTGGATAAGCGCATGGATGATGATGATGGGATAGTGTAGGGGGATGAGCTTAGATAAGTTCACAGGTGAGTGCAACATTGAGGGCTGAAGGGCCTGTTCTGCACTGTATTGTTCTATGTTCTCTTCTCAGTCAATGTAGGCATGATGGGCTGAATGGCCTCCTTCTGTACCATAACATTTCTGTGATTCTGTGAACATCAGCTTTCCAGGCAACTAACTGACAGAATGCTTCAGCGTTAGCAAGTGAAATACGTTTGATACTTCTAGTTCTTTCATTCATGACCATTCTGACTTCTATAAGTACATAGGAGCCTTCAGTGCATGTTAGACAACAACAACTATAGACGGTTTTATTTTGCACCATTAATGTAATAATATATCAGTGATATCCCTCTCTAATGAGATAGCAGCCCTGTGGTCCTCCGGGACTATGCTGACTTTATATCACAATACATTTCTTGGAGTGTTGTAACACAGAACTTGACAGCATGCCACATAAGACAATATTGGGGCAGATGGTCAAATTCTTAGTCAAAGAATTTGCACTTAATGAGCATCAAGGAGAAAAAAAGACACAGAGAGGTTTACAAAGGTAATTCCAGGACTTAGGGCTCCAGATCATTTGTGGAATACATAAAGTTGATGGTGCTCAAAGTGTCTAGTTAGATGAGGGCAGATACCACAGAAGGCTGTGCCTGATTGGGGAAGGTGACAGCGATATGGAGGAATAAGCCAAGAATAGATTTGAAAACATGGATGAGAATTTTTAAATCAAGGCATTGCTTGAATGGCATCCAATGGTTATCTGTAAAGATAGAGGTTTGTGGGGTGAACTGAACTTAATGGGAATAAGGTACAGAGGATATACAGGTTGCTCAGAATTTAGAGTTACTTTTATGTTTACTGAGGGTAGAATATGAAAGGATGACCTGGAGTACATTCGAATCTCAAAGTAACGAAGGCACGAATGATGTGCAATTATGAGGTCTGAGAATGTGTTTTGAAGAAGAGTGATAGTGATGTGAAATGGTAACTCTGGGATGAATTTGATCAGAAATTGGATAAGCATCAATCTCAGTGAGATCCATACAGGGTTTTCTCTGGAAGGTTTAACAGGTTTGCTCAGACGATCTTGTCAAACTTACATCATTATCTGTGCCCCATGCCCCAACAGCACTCCACTATTCTCCCACTCACTCTCGGTGAAGTACTTGCCACTGCCAGGATATCCCAGGATGCCTGGTGGTAGTGCCATCTTTAAAGCTCAGCTGTGAGCCTGGTCAAGCACAAGCATTCTGGAGTTACCTTTCTCTGTGCACGTGATGGGAGTGCAACCACAAGCTAATGCTTCTCAAGGCATATAGGTGGCGCAGCTGACACTTCATTACATATTCAAATACACATCCCTACATCTATCACTGTTTATGAGCCAAACCACACAGCTTATTCATCCTTAGCCTCAGTCCATCTTACTTCCATCTTACTACACCATTTATGTATCCCCCTCCTTCCTTCAAAACCCAGTCCAGCCCAGTTTTTTTCTCATTGTACAATGTGGAACAATCATGTGGAGGAAAGCCTTCAAATGATTCAAAATATCCACTTTCATTCAGCCAAAGGGGAGGCCAACAAACAAAAAGTAGCTGCATTCACTTCTTGGAGCAGAAATGGACTGCTTGTACAAGTTTAGAGTCAATGGGTGATCACAACATTCAACTGGCATCTACTGGAACTGAGTGACAATGAATTCCTGTCTGGTTCACTGTGCTTGATGCTGCTTGCTCTCTTATGCAGAAGGTGACGTTTGTCCTGCTCAATGTCCTCATATAACTCCACAGAAGACTTCTATGGCCCTCCAAGCTGCTAAGTAAACCGTATCTTCTCTTTGCTTGCTCCAGTTGTGCAGAGCACAGCATGTCAGAGTTATGTGGCAAGTTTTGTCTGGAGTGTACTATAAGACCCTCCCATTCCCCACCAGACCAATCCAAGCATTGGAACTTCAGCTTCAGCAGAACTATCATCTGCTCCATGACTGCCCTAGTGAAAGAGGAGGCAGCACTGTATCTATGGGGAGTTGCATAATGGAATGATTAGCCATTGTCACAGAGGGAGACCTTGAATCCCAGTAATTCACCCTTGTAAGATCTTTGAAATATCAGTTTTTTGAAGAATGTAGGCATCATGACAAATCCCAGCTTACCTCGTGCAAATTTCTAAAGTGCACTGCTGATGATCACAGATGACTTAAGACCATAAAACATAGGAGCAGAAGTAGGCTACTCATCCCAGCAAGTCTGCTCTGTCATTCAATGAGATCATGGCTGATCTGATAATCCTCACTCTACTTTCCTGCATTTTCATCAAAACCCTAGATTCCCTCAAAGATGAAAATTCTATTTTAGCTGTGAATATTCTTAATGACCCAGCATCAACAACCTTCAGCAACAGAGTTTACTATTTACTAGAGTCCATAATTTACTACCCTCAGGGAAGAACTCCTCTGTCTTACATAGGTGACTCCTTGTTCTAAGATTACAGCCTCTGATCCTAGACTGTCCCACAAGGGGAAACAACTGTTCTGCACCTCCTTTGTCAAGACTTCGAGGAATGTTGTATGTTTCAATCAGGTCACCTCTCATTCTTTTATATTCCAATAAATATATGCCCAATCTCCTTAACCTCTCCTTATAAGACATCCCTTCAAACCTGTCCAATAATGTAGGGAGGCTGTGGAGAAGGTAGCACTGACAGGGAATACTTGCGGACACAGAGATGGGCTCAAGTGTGTATACTTCAACGCAAGGAGTATCAGAAATAAGGTGGGTGAACTTAAGGCATGGATCGGTACCTGGGAGTACGATGTTGTGGCCATCATGGAAATGTGGATAGAAGAGGGACAGGAATGGTTGTTGGAGGTTCCTGGGTACAGATGTTTTAGTAAGATTAGGGAGGGTGGTAAAAAAGGAGGGGGGGGTGGAGTTGCTAATTAGAAATGGTATAACGGGGCTGCAGAAAGGCAGTTCGAGGGGGATCTGCCTTTGGAGGTAGTATGGGCTGAAGTCAGAAAGAGGAAAGGAGCAGTCACCTTGTTGGGTGTTTACTATAGGCCCCCCAATAGCAGCAGAGATGTGGAGAAACAGATTGGGAAACAGATTTTGGAAAGGTGCAGAAGCCACAGGGTAGTAGTCATGGGCGATTTCAACTTCCCAAATATTGATTGGAAGCTCTTTAGATCAAGATGGGGTGGTGTTTGTGCAGTGTGTCCAGGAAGCTTTTCTAACTCAGTATGTAGATTGTCTGATCAGAGGGGAGGCCATATTGGATTTGGTACTTGGTAACGAACCGGGACAAGTGATGGGCTTGTTAGTGGGTGAACATTTTGATGATGGTGACCACAATTCACCTTGGTTATGGAGAGAGATAGGTGCGTGCGACAGGGTAGGTTTTACAATTGGGGGAAGGGTAAATACGATGCTGTAAGACAGGATCTGAGGAGCATAAGTTGGGAGCATAGGCTGTCAGGGAAGGATGTCGTGGAAATGTGGAACTTTTTCAAGGAACAGATACGACGTGTCCTTGATATGTATGTACCTGTCAGGCAGGAAAGAGATGGTCATGTGAGGGAACCTTGGTTGATGAGGGAGGTTGAATGTCTTGTAAAGAGGAAGAAGGAGGCTTACATAAGGTTGAGGAAACAAGGTTCAGACAGAGCTTTGGAGGGATACAGGATAGCCAGAAGGGAGCTGAAGAAAGGGATTAGGAGAGCTAAGAGAGGGCATGAAAAATCTTTGGCAGATAGGATCAAGGATAACCCCATGGCATTTTATGTGTATGTGAGAAACATGAGAATGACGAGAACGAGAGTAGGTCTGATCAAGGACAGTAGTGGGAGACTGTGTATTGAGTCGGAAGAGATAGGAGAGGTCTTGAATGAGTACTTTTCTTCAGTATTTATAAATGAGAGGGACAGTATTGTTGAAGAGGAGAGTGTGAAACGGACTGGTAAGCTAGAAGAGATACTTGTTAGGAAGGAAGATGTGTTGGGCATTTTGAACAACTTGAGGATAGACAAGTCCCCCGGGCCTGACGGGATATATCCTAGGATTATGTGGGAAGCAAGAGAGGAAATTGCAGAGATGTTGGCAATGATCTTTTCGTCTTCACTGTCAACAGGGGTGGTACCAGGGGACTGGAGAGTGGCGAATGTTGTGCCCCTGTTCAAAAAAGGGAATAGGGATAACCCCGGGAATTACAGGCCAGTTAGTCTTACTTCAGTCGTAGGCAAAGTAATGGAAAGGGTACTGAGGGATAGGATTTATGAGTATCTGGAAAGACACTGCTTGATTAGGGACAGCCGGCATGGATTTGTGAAGGGTAGGTCTTGCCTTACAAGTCTTATTGAATTCTTTGAGGAGGTGACCAAGCATGTGGATGAGGGTAGAGCAGTGGATGTAGTGTACATGGATTTTAGTAAGGCATTTGATAAGGTTCCCCATGGTAGGCTTATGCAGAAACTCAGGAAGCATGGGATAGAGGGAAATTTGGCCAGTTGGATAGAAAACTGGCGAACCGGTCGAAGTCAGAGAGTGGTGGTAGATGGTAAATATTCAGCCTGGAGCCCAGTTACAAGTGGAGTTCCACAGGGATCAGTTCTGGGTCCTCTGCTGTTTGTAATTTTTATTAATGACTTGGAAGAGGGAGTCGAATGTTGAGTCAGTAAATTTGCAGATGATACGAAGATTGGTGGAGTTGTGGATAGTGAGGAGGGCAGTTGTCGGTTGCAAAGAGACTTCGATATGATGCAGAGCTGGGCTGAGGAGTGGCAGATGGAGTTCAACCCTGTCAAGTGTGAGGTTGTCGACTTTGGAAGGACAAATACGAATGCGGAATACAGGGTTTACGGTAGGGCTCTTAATAAGGTGGAGGAACAGAGGGATCTTGGGGTCTATGTTCATAGATCTTTGAAAGTTGCCACTCAGGTGGATAGAGCTTGTAAGAAGGCCTATGGTGTATTAGTGTTCATTAGCAGAGGGATTGAACTCAAGAGTTGTGAGGTGATGTTGCAGCTGTACAGGACCTTGGTTAGGCTACATTTGGAGTACTGTGTGCAGTTCTGGTCGCCTCACTTTAGGAAAGATGTGGAAGCTTTGGAGAGGGTGCAGAGAAGATTTACCAGGATGTTGCCTGGAATGGAGAATAGGTCGTACGAGGATAGTTTGAGAGTGCTAGGCCTTTTCTCATTGGAATGGCGAAAGGTGAGGGGTGTCTTGATAGAGGTTTATAAGATGATCAGAGGAATAGATAGAGTAGACAGTCAGAAACCTTTTCCCGGGTACAACAGAGTGTTACAAGGGGACATAAATTTAAGGTGAAGGGTGGAAGGTATAGGGGGGATGTCAGGGGTAGGTTCTTTACCCAGAGAGTGGTGGGGACATGGAATGCGCTGCCTGTGGGAGTGGCAGAGTCAGAATCATTGGCGACCTTTAAGCGGCAATTGGATAGGTACATGGATGGGTGCTTAAGCTAGGACAAATGTTTGACACAACATCGTGGGCTGAAGGGCCTGTTCTGTGCTGTATTGTTCTATGTTCTATGTTCTAACCTGCTATCAATCTAGTGAACCTTTGCTGTCTGCCTCTAATGCATGTATATCTTTCCTTAGATGAGAGGGCCCAAAACGTTTCACAGTATTCCAGCTGTGATCTGCCGAGGGTGTAAAACCTTCCTTCACAATAAAACTCAGCATTCCATTTGCCTTCCCTATTATCTGCTGAACTTAGATGCAAGCATTTGCAATTCATGGATGAGGACTCCCAAATCATTCTCTTCAGTAGCTCTCTGCAGTCTTTCCCAACCGAAATAATATTCAGCTTCTCTAATACTGTCAAAGTGCAAGACCTTACATTTTTCCATCTTATATTCCATCTGACAGGTTTTTTGCACGTTTGCTTAACCTGTTTATATCCCTCTGCAATCTCTTTGTGTCATCCTTAGCATTTGCTTTCCCAACTTCTCACCTGCAAACTTAGATAGTCCATTCATTTTCCTCACCCAATTCATTAATAAATAATTGTGGCCCCAGTACAGAAACCCATGGTACCCCATTAGTTTCGGGTTGTCATCCTGAAAATGCCCCCATCTTCTATGAGTTAGCCAATGCTCTATCTATGCTAATATATTATCTTCAACATCATGGGGTCTTAAATTAATAAGTAGTCTAATAGGTGTTACCTTATCAAATGTCTTCTAAAAATTCCAAATATATTACATCCACTGATTCCCCTTTTCCTTTCCTACTTGTTACCACAAAAGGATTGATTCTTTTTCCGATCCAAAACAGATAACCTTACACCTGTTAACATTGAACTGCATCTGTCACAGTTTTGCCCATTTATTTAGTCAATCAATATCTATTTGTAAATTTATGCTATCATCTACACTGTCTACGATTTCACATAACTTTGTGTCTACAGCAAATGTGGATTAAATCTGGCTAGCAGCTCCTTACTAAATCCATTGTTGCTTGTCCTCTGGTTGCATCCCCAACACAGTCCAGAAATCCAATCTTTCTAACAGCTGTAGGTCTGCTTCTCTCAATCTATGTTAAAGTTAAAACTCCCCATTAGTGCTACACTGGTTTTGCTACACATGTGCCTATTTTCTGTGTATATATAATCTAGCACTTCAGAATCACTACCAGGGGTGTGTACACAACATCTATTAGAGTTTTAGATTGTTTACAGTTCCTCAGTTGGATGGACCATGACCCAGTACCCTGACCAACTCCGATGCACAGCCCCAACTGATGACTTGCCAGACCCCTGACTTATCTCTGTGCAGCTCCCCAAATTACTTATTGTTAATGCCTTGGCTGTTTCCACTGGATCTTCAGCATTGACCATGGCCCATTCCCTAAAATGCAGTGATAAGGACTCCTTGACCATAACCACCACAAATGGGCAACTCATTGTATCCATGCTCCTGGACTGAGGTTAGATGATGACCTTGACTGACTATACTGTGACTCCCTGATTTGTTGCAGGCCCCCTTGATTGACTGAGGACTACTTCCCTTAGACTTTGAGAAACAGCCAGTTGGCAGAAGCACATTCAGTGTGTTTCCAGCGTAGGCTGCTAGCACATAATAAACATGGTTGAGATTGATATAGCATGTGCAGAGGTGCTGTTTGGCAATATGTCCACTCCCTTGATGGATTACTGCTGACAACCATGATAAGCTTCCTGGCTTTGTTGTCTGCACCAGGTATCAAGGGAAGACAAAAATATTGTGAGCCATTAAGCTCTGGCTGAGGAGGCAAATTGCAAAAAAACCAAAGAAGGCAAAACAGGGATGCTGTGAACCTTGACAAACTCACAAAATGAATGCGTGCTAAGAAAGTGAGAAATGAGCCCTGGTCCAATCCATGTGCTGGGTGCCCTAATCTGTGCACCAAATGTCTTTGCAGAACATTATCAAGAAAAGTGCCAGACACTCTAAGGTGCTGCTTTGAAGTGTAGAACCATAGTGTCAGAGGACTGGAGATGTGCTTTGATGATGCAGTGAGCCTGATATGCTTCAGATAGTAATATCCTTGAGTTACTAGGTAGCCGTTCATTCATATTGAGAAAGGTCATCATCCAGTTTCTAACCAGAAGGTTAGTGAATGGAAATCTGCATAGTAATAAGGTGAGATGAAGAAATGTATGCAAATAGGCCTTTTGCCACTCAGTAGCAAGAATCTTGCCTCACCATTCAATACTTGGTTGGAAAATATGACTTTTTGCTTTCAATGTCAAGAGTTCATCTTTGGTTAGCTTGTGAGTTTTCCCCAACTTTCTCACTGATACCTACATGACTTAGAGGAGCAGCAGTGTGTACTATCTACTAGATGCACTGCAGAAATTCACCAAAGATTCTCAGACAACTGCTTCCAAACCCATGACCACTTCCATCTAGAAGGACAAAGGTAGGAAATACATGGGAACACCTTCAAGTTCGCTCTAAGCCTGGAGTTTCTCACCATCCTGACTTGGAAATACATTGCCATTCCTTCACTGTCGTTGGATCAAAATCCTGCAATTCTCTCCTTATGGCATTGTGAGTCAACTCACAGCAGGTGGACTGGAGCAGTTCAAGAAGGCAGCTCCTCCCCCACCTTCTCAGAGCAACTAAGATGGGCAATAAATGCTGGTCAGCCAGTGATGCTCATATCCCACAAATAAATAGTAATAATAAAAAATCCATTTTCCCTCTCCACTGATGCTGCCAAATCTACTGAGTTTCTCCAGCACTTTGCTTTTATTTCTGAGATTTAGTGTTCTTTAGGAACAATTAGCCTTCTTGGTTAAAACATTTAGATAGTTAAACTCTGTTTTTGTTACATTGGTTTATTTTGAACAACTTTTAGAGTTTAAGCTAATGCTTGCTGACAAATGCCATATGGAATAGGTACTGTCAACATACAGTTGCAATGTTAAGTGTTTGATAAAGTAACCTGTCATGTATTAAATGTCTCACAGGAAATTGCAGTTTATTATTAACAGAAATGTATGGTTGTTAAAAAAAACTCTCAAACTCTGAGGGTCTGATATAGAAAAGGTGAAAATGGAATCTGTTTAACATGAAGGAGAAAGAATGGAATATTAGGTAAGTATGTCTTTCCATAGTAGCATTTATGTCTTTACCTTGTTTAGATCAAAAATAGAATGATACACCAGAGTCCTAGTAATAAGAGTGCTTCAGTAAACAACTACTCTAGAAAAGAGAAAGTATGATTTCACCCTAATTGCAACATCTTTAAATGCAAAGTCATAAATTACCAAAAAATATAACTGAATATAAATAAGTTTAAATTATGAAATAAAGATTTTTATTTACACTTCTGCCAATAAATTATATTTTATGGTCTCATTGCTTGCATAAATAAATACAGAAAATTACTAGCACAAATGTAGTCTTTAATACTGATTAAGAATATGTTCACGTGAATTTTTTTTTGCCAAAAGCATTAACACAAGCCCGAGTTTAAAAATCAGGTTATTAATTTTTACTGAAGAAAAAATATTATTCTTTCCTTATCCTCAGCATTAAAAAAATGGTAAGACCACAGGCTCTGAATTTCTCTAATGACATTTACCTCGCTGTTACACATTTGAAGGAAGTTTAACAATTAGGACAGGCTTGGCTCTTTCATTTCTCTCTCAAATTACTTCATTGCGTACCTTGCCAATATTTTTATTACAGTTGAGCAGGATTATAAATACTCAACTGGCATCTCTGTCTAGAAGGCAGCAAGGTATGGCATGATGCCAGAGCAGAAAAACACAAAAAACATTCAGACCTTTATACTGACCTGGAGAGCGTTGAAGGCACGGTAAACAGATTCCTGGCCGTGGGTCTCACCAAGTAAAAAAAGAAAATCAATGAATTGCACTGTCTATTGCAGTTGATACTCACATGGACTGACATCATCCCTAGAACTAGTCTAGTGTTGAAATAAATTTGTCATACCCACAGAACAGGCAATGCAACACTTCTCTATTTTATGCCTTGCTCACCTTGGCATTCACAACACATTTACTTCTAAACTTGTTCAATCTTCATGGACCCCCACCACCCTCTGGATGTAAAAGATTTTCCACAAGTCCTCTCTAAACCTCCTGCCTTTCACTTTTAAAATAATGCCCCTAGTAATTGAGCTCTTGACTAAGAGGAATGGCAACTCTCTGTCCATGCTCTCATAATCTTATACATCTCTATCAGGTCTCCCTCATTCTCTTCTGCTCCAAAGAAAATAACCCAAGCTCAAATAGTTTCTCAACATTGCTAAAATGCTCCAGCTCAGGAAACATCCTGGTGAATCTTCTTTGCACTCCTTCCAGGGTAGTCATATCCTTCTAGATTAGAGTGGTGCTGGAAAAGCACAGCAGTTCAGGCAGCATCCGAGGAGCAGGAAAATTGATGTTTTGGGCAAAAGCAACATGTTTGATGTTCTTTCAGATTGTTTGAATGAGCAGGAGGACTGCAGGGTGAATGAGCCAACTGACCATTGTGTTAGGTCACTGCACACCAGGCTCCAATTAGCCAAACAGCTTTCCACCACTCTCTGGTTTCTGTCACTATGCACATTTTGAGTTCAACTTGCCAAGGTAGCCTTAATTCCATGAGCTTTTACATTCTTTGTCAGTTTCATATATGGAACTTTGTTAAAGGTTGGCTGAAATCCATATAAACTACATCAACTGCCCTAACCTCATCCAACTTGGTCACCTGCTTGAAAAATCCGACCAGATTTGTTAGGCATGAAGTCTCTCTGACAGAGCCATACTAACTACCCCTAATCAAATGTTGCTTCTATAAGTGTAGATTAATTTTGACCTTCACTATTTTCTTCAACTGTTTGTTTATCAAGATTTTGGATTCACTGGCCTATGGTTTCCTGGTCTATCTTTACCACCCACCTTAAAAAGTGGAGCCACTTGACCTATCCTCCTGTCCTCTGGCACCTCCCCAGTGGCTAGAGATGATTTAGAAATGTGGGTCAGGGCTCCAATAAATTCCCCCATAGCAGCTGGGATCCAATTCATCCAAACCCAAGGATTTGTCCATGCCAAACTTGGAAAAGTGTGGGGTCATGCACTTTGGTCGAAAAAGTGGGAAGGTGACTCATCTAAATCGGGTGAGACTTCAGGATGCTATGGTACAGAGAGATCTGGGTATCCTCGTTCAAGAGACACAGAAAATTAGCATGCAGGTACAGCAGATAATAAAAAAAGTGAATGGAATGTTGGCTTTTATAGCTAAAGGACTAGAATACAAAGATAATGAAGTATTGTTGCAACTATACAAGGCCTTGGTAAGACTGCACCTGGAGTATTGTGCACAGTTTTGGTCCCCTTATTTGAGAAAAGATGCAGTGGCATTGGAGGCAGATCAAAGGAGGTTCACTAGATTGATCCCAGAGATGAGGGTTTTGTCATATGAAGAGGGATTGAATAGTTTGGGCTGATACTCTCTGGAATTTAAAGAACAGAGAAGATCAAATTGAGGTATTTAAGATGATAAAAGGCATGGATAAAATAGACATGGAGCAGATGTTTCCTATTGTTGGGCATTCTAGGATGAGAGGTCATAAAGGGTAGCAAATTTAAAACAGAGTTGAGGAGAAACTGCTTCTCCAATAGAGTTGTGAATCTGTGGAATTCACTACTCCAAGGTGGGGTGGATGCTGGGACAGTCAGTAAATTTAAAGAGGGGTTAGACAGATTTTGAATTGGTAAGGTGTTGAAGGGATATGGAGAGAAGGCAGGAAAATGGGGCTGAGGAGTATATCAGCCTTGATTGAATGGTGGAGCAGACTCGATGGGCCGAATGGCCTAATTACAAGTCCCCAAACAGTCAGTGGACAATTGACAAGCAGATATAGTTAAGTCAAGGCATGTAAAAATAATAATAGAGTAACTATCCAAAGGGATTTCAACTACCCCAATGCTATTTGAGATAATTATAGTGTAACAGGTTTAGATGGGGCAGAATTCTTGAAACATATACTTAATATGTCAACATGTAGGTGGTCCTACAAGAGACAGTAAAATGTGGACCTAGGTCTGGGGAATGAAGCCAAATAGGTACCTGCGGTGAAGCAGTTTCTCCTCAACTCTGTTTTAAATTTGCTACCCTTTATGACCTCTCATCCTAGAATGCCCAACAAGAGGAAACATCTGTTCCATGTCTATTTTATCCATGCCTTTTATCATCTTAAATACCTCAATTTGCTCCTATATCTTATGAACTTATGAACTATCAATCTGCTCAAGACCATCCTCTCAAATTCTATACTTGCATCCTCCTCTCCCAAATAAAGACAGATGTGACATCCTCATTTAACACTCCATCAATGTCATCCAGCTTCACAAATACATTGCCCTCTTTGGTCCCTAACAGACCCTACTCTTTCTCTGTTATTCTTTTCCCCTTGATATACTTGGAGAAAGTGAGGACTGCAGATGCTGGAGATCAGAGCTGAAAATGTGTTGCTGGAAAAGTGCAGCAGGTCAGTCAGCATCCAAGGAGCAGGAGAATCGATGTTTCGGGCATGAGCCCTTCTTCCTGAAGAAGGGCTCATGCCCGAAACGTCAATTCTCCTGTTCCTTGGATGCTGCCTGGCCTGCTGCACTTTTCCAGCAACACATTTTCACCCTTGACATACTTGTACATTATTTTAGGAGTCTCCCTAACCTTGCACACCAGCATTGTCTCATACCACCTCTTTGCCTTCCAAATTGCTTTTGAGTTGCTCCCTGCCCTTTCTATACTCCTCTAGGCCCGTGTTGTTTTGCTTCCTTTGTACCTGTTGATGTCTCTCTTTTCCTTTTTATCCAGTCCTGAACATTTTGAAACATGTCAGGTTCTCTGGGCTTGTTGCTCCATTTCACCCTAATTGGAACATGTCGGGCCTGTACTTCCTCAAGTGCTTTTTGAATGCCTCCCCGTATGCTGTTATAGAGTTAAGGAGCTGTTCCCAGTCTATTTTAGCCAGATCCTGCCTTATTTTTAATAAAATTTGTCTTAGCCCAATCCAAAACCCTTTTTTGCAGACCATCTTTCTCCTTTTTCAAAACAAACTTAAAAAGTATGGTGTTGTGGTCGCTATCACTAAAATGTTCTCCATTTTCACCTCAAGTACCTATTTGGCTTCATTCCCCAGACCTAGGTCCACATTGTAGGACCACCTACATGTTGACATATTAAGTATATGTTTCAAGAGTTCTGCCCCATCTAAACCTGTTATACTATAATTATCTCAAATAGCATTGGGGTAGTTGAAATCCCTTTGGATAGTTACTCTATTATTATTTTTACATGCCTTGAATTAACTATATCTGCTTGTCAATTGTCCACTGACTGTTGGGGACTTATAATACACTCCTAACAGTGTGATTGTCCCATTTTTATTCCTAAATTCTACCCACAAAGCCTCATTTGATGACCATCCTGAGATACCATCCCTGCAGTAACTGATTTGCGAACTAATAATGTGACACCATCTCCACCTTTTCACCCTTCCCTGTGCTGCCTGAAGATCCTATATCCTGGAATTTTCAGGTGTTGGTCTCATCCTTCCCTCAACCATATCTCTGTGAAGGCAATGACATAACAATTCTATGTGTCAATCCAAACCCTTAACTCATCTGTCTTTTAACGAATCTCCCGGCATCCTGGTGGCATTCCTGCCAGGCAGCAGCAAGTTATCTATTAAGGGAAATTGTTTCTTACTAACAACGTTATTAACACAGATCTCACTTCATTAAATGCAGCTTTCTAACTCACCATCTGCCATGAGCATAGAAGTCAGGGCGGGTACCTGGCAACTTCACCTTGTTGCTGGCTGTGAAGAGCATCGATGTTGGCTACCACTCAACAGCAGATCAAGGCAGCTCCATGGAAATAGGCAAAATGCACTAATGCCCACGGACATTGCCACCCAACATATGCCAGCCTCTAAGAACCTTCATGGCACATCTCCAGTCCACTTTTGCACTTTAATGCTGTATGTCAGGAGGCAACAGCGATGATGATTGTAATGTTTTTAGCAAGGACACTGCGCTCAGCAACATGCCCACCCAGCTCATGGACAGACCTGGCTGCATCCCTGTTCACTTTCTCTCTTCATTCTGACTCACAAAATCCTTGCCTTGACTAGATTTGCCCTTTTTCCCTGATCTAGAAATACCAGACTCACAATAATGATGTATTGTCCTGCCTTTTGGTGCAGACACATAACCAGGAAGCTTGTCATTGTTGTCAGCAGTCCTCAGTCAAGTCAACTGAGATAGCATTTGGTCAGGGGATCCTGGCAAAGTAAATTATAGGCAGCTTCCTTTACCAATCCAGGGCCTCGGACATTGCCAATTGTCAAAACAAGGATCCTTCATTCATAAGTGGTGAGGAGCCAAATGCTAGGCAGCCCGCCACCCACTTTACCTCTTTGTGCCTGCCTGGGTACTCTTTTCCTTCTCAAATGAAAGACAGACCAGTATCAAAGGAGATGAAAGTTGGTGGCAGAGCTATTACTCTGAGTGCAGATGGGCAGGTGTCCTGAGTGAGTGACTAGGCAGTGCATGGGCATGCAAAGTTAGTGGGTCAGGGGTTGAGGTGGGTGAATGTGAGTGTGAGAAGAGTTTCCAGGCAATGGTGAAAGTTGTAGAATATGAGCCCTGATGGAAGATGGGTACATTGGCAAAGATGGAGTGAGTGCAAAGTATCAGAGAGAAAATGGTGGCACTTAAGCTGGCGTAGTAGAGAAGATCATTAACCTTTTCTCTACATTTCTATGCATTCTTCCAAATGGCTGAGACTACACCAGCCAAGATGGCAACTTTGAACTGGGTCTGGTGCCATGGCTTCCTCTGCTGGTCCTGAAGGGAGAGGATGTCCTGTCTCCGCACTATCCTGTTCACCAGTACCTTCAAGTGGAAAGTGAGACACCAATCTTCCCTATTCTGCCACATCAAGCCAAATGTTACGAGCTGTACAGGGCAGCTCTGCACTGTCTAATTGATGAACAACTTTTTTAAGATGGTGCCAAGGCCTTGCATGCTGATCCATTCTTGGAAATCCTGGCAGTGGTGAGTTGTTCCAAATAGAATGGGGGCTAGAACTGGACAAGAAGGGTGCCATAGGAGTGGAATAGGTAGTTAATGAGGCACATCTAGTAAGGTCTGTTGAAAGATCTTATTAGACCTTGTGACAAGAAACCCTCCATGAAATTTGACAAAACTGACACTTAGCCAAAAAAATGTAAGTTTCAGCCTTTCAGCTCTTTGAAGGGCAAAGTCATAGAGCTGGTGGGAGGTGTTCAGATTTTCATCAGGCATTATTAAGGAGAACATATCTGGTTCATTGACACAGCAACTGCAGGGTCCCAGACGTCAGTGTGAAGCATTAGACAGCTCCAAACTTTCACTCCCTTCTCTAACTCCTTAATCCGAAAGGTGTGAGGCTTATTCATTCTTGGCTACTATCCTTTTCTGCAAGGTGACCATAACCGCATATGACATAGGATGAAGGAAGATGATAATTATGCTGTTGAAGAGATTCATGGGGAATAAGTCATTTGGGCATCTCCCAAGAAAGCAAGTTATGCCAGGCCTCTAGCTATGTTCCTGTTGCTACCATGCCAGCGGAACATGTAAGGTTGGAACAGTTTGCTCAGGAATACCATCCAGAGATGTAGTCATTAACTGTTTCAGGTGCCAGCTGCCTTGAAATAATGTCTATTATATTCTCATTACCTTTCTGTATAACAAGACAAGCCAAATATCTCCCAAAGTTCTGATCCTCAGGAATCATTTGAAAGGAACACCAGAATTGGTGTTAGAATGTTAGACAGGCATGGGAAGCTTTACATTAGCAAAGTGTAAGAGGGCTTATTTCTTTGTAATTGGCCAATGCTATATTAAATTAAAGTATACACTCATTTTAAGCATTGCTATTCATGGACAGTGTAGCTTTACAGGAAAGGAGCATTCGATGGAAGTTCATAGTGATGTCAATTATTGACCATTACGTTGTGCCAAAAAAAGCCAGTGTGATAGGATTAATACTGGTTTGATCGCCTAACTTTCTATTTACTTTTAAAAATAGTTAGACTATTAGACTGAGCCAGTAATGAACTCGAAACATTAACTTTATAGTTTTCTCTTCACAAATGCCACCAGACCTGCTGAGTTTTCCCAGCAATTTTTATTTTTTATCTTCAGTGAATACTTCATCCTTTTGCAGCTAGAAGAGAGAAATAAAAGAACTTCCATTCATTTAGCACCTGCAGGCTCTCAGGAATTCTCAAACCACTTTGCAGCATTTCACAGTTTTCCAGCATTAGGTAGTGCCACTTGCATTTGCAGACAGTCATTTATAACACATTTGAAAAGGACATTATAGATCCCAACGTAGAAAAAGGTTTGCTTCTTCAACACGTTAAACCACTAGTTGACACTCACTTTATCAAGCTTCGACTCTTAACTCCGCTCTACACCTCACATGATATCCATCATCAAGACTGATTACTTCCACCTCTGCAATACTGTCTGCCTCTGTTCCACTTCAGCTCCTTCACCACTGAAAAATACACATGCCTTTATTCCCACCAGAATAGAGTAATTTTCTTTTTGCTGGTCTCTAATATTCCTCTATCCATAAACGTTGATTTGTCCAACACTCTGCCACACATACAATGTAACATAATAAGTTCCAGTCACCAGCACAGATCTATACAATTATCTCATATATTAATTTCAAAATCTTCAGTTCTCATCTTAAATCTATGTATTGCCTTGATTCACATTGTTTCTGCAACTTTCTCAAGCCCTATACCCTTTCATAAACAGTTTCAAATATATAGTTTTTTTCCTATTGTTCCTTTATTAGCAGTACAGCTTAAGTCCCAGTTTTGGCTTTTTTTCTCCCTCATTCCTGAATCATGCCAACACATCTCCCTGACATGCAAGCTTCCCTTCAGCAACAGTGTCAAGTTAGCTGGACTTAAGCAGAGTGAAAAAATTAACTCTGACATGCTATTCATTTAGAAAACACTTAAAACTTCATTTAGGTTTGGGCTTCAGCCAGGCCCTGGCCTGTTTGACCGAAACTACAACTTACTAGGACACGAGAGAGTTCCATGTGCATGCTTTCAGAAGCTTAGAGGGATCGTTCCCTCTGAGACACTTTGGTTCACTCCTCCTCCACTCCAACACCTCCACACGTCTTCATGGCACCTTCCATGCAATTACAGAAGGTGTAACACTTGCCCATTTACTTCCTCCTTCCTCGCTATCCAAGGCCTCAGCCACACCTTCCAGGTGAAACAGCAATTTACCTGCTCTTCACACAATCGAGTCTATTGTATTCGCTCACATTATGGTCTACCCTATATTTGGGAGATGAAATTCACACTGGATGACCAATTTACAGAATGCCTACATTCTGTCTGCAAAAATGACCCTGAGCTTCCTCTTGCCTGCCCCTTCAACACACCACTGTGTTCCCTGGACAACGTCTCCGCCTCAGGCTTGCTCTTGTGTTTCTGTAAAGCTCAACACAAGCTGGAAAAACAGCATCTCATTTTCCCTTCAGGATTTAATATCACGTTCAATAATTTTAGGGCCTGAGTAGCTTCGCTCATGTCCTTACCTGAACCCCACACACCAGAGCTTGTTATCAGATGCTGCCAGACCTACTGCTTTTTTCCAGCAATTTCTGTTTGTGTATCTTACAGAAGTTAAATGTTTGTATAGTGCAATGGTCCATTGTGTTTAAAAAAAACTAATTCTGAGTAGGTTGAAATTGTAGCCACAGTTCTACGAGATCTCTTGACATCTTGTATACAGATTGTCACCTGGCTTACATGTACATTCCATTTGAAACCAGAAATGTGTGGATTGTTCCTTCGATTTAACCTTCCACAGGTCACATATTGACTCCAGATTTACATTACAGTCTAGTATCAGTAAAAGTTAGAATCTGCCGTGCAGCATCTCTGAAGTATTGTAAGCACACACTTAATGGATCTGAAATTACAGCCCAGTTATATTGAAAGTTTAAGTGATAATTGCAATTATGCAGCCCATGATCAGAAGTACAACAAATGCCATGAATCAATGAAATAGACTAGGGCCTCCAGTCATCAAGCACTTTATTTCTGTGAGAGCATTGATTGCTTAAAAAAGGTGCAATTAGAAGAAGCAATCATTCCTATTCAGCTACAGGAAATCTTTTTTTGTAAAACATGCTGTAACATTAAAGAGTAAGCTCAAATGTGGCTGAAGATGTGGAGGGAGGGCTATAAACCCCTGTGACATTGGGATCAGCTGAGAAGGAGGGTAGATGTGAAATGGACTATGGACAGGTCAGGAAGATTACACCTATACAGATTTGAAACTATTTACTAGTCATACTGGGGAGGGGTTAAACTGATTTGGAAAGGGAGGAAACCAGCAGGTAAAGTTCGAGGGGGGGAAATGGAATAAAAAGAATCAGAAGAGATATCATTAGATTATGAAATAGTAAGGTGTCAAAGGAAGAGGAAATGCAAGAAGTTCTAAATATCCTTCCTAACAGCATTAGAGGTGTACCTGGACCAGATGAACTACACCAGTTCACTAAGGCAGTTCACAACTACCTTCTCCAGTGCAATCTTTCCTTGCCCGCAATACCCGTAGGCCTTGCGAACATTTAAAAAACTAGGTTTATTCTGCTAAATCAGATCTGGAAAGGGTGAAGCAGAAGTTGTCTGTTTTCCATATTTTATAGAATCCCTACAGTGTGGAAACAGGCCCTTTGGCCTATGAAGTCCACACCGAGTTGCTTTTCCAGCAATACAATCTCGATTCTGATCTCCAGCATTTGCAGTTCTCATTTTCTCCAACTTTTCCCATTTCAGTCCATTTTCAAAAACAAAGAAAAATAAAAAGATACAACTTTACTGTAGACAGGGCAGTTATGCCTATGGTGAAATTTTGAATAGGTGATCTAATTATTCCCATATCAGTACTCTTTCCCATAAACCTTCAAATGTTTCTCTAACCTCTGAGAGAATTCTCCATTTCAATCTCTAACTTGTGGATTTCTGATGAATGTGAATTAATCTGAATTAAATGTGAAAGACAAAACTAACAAATTTTACTTTAATTCAATTGTAAATCTAAACTTATCGTACAGCTAATGTATACAATACTGAGGGATAAATAGCCCAATACCAACTAAACTAAAATTTCAACAAGTTAACTATTAAACTGGTAATGTCTGATGAAAGAAGCAAACAGGATTAACAATGTCCATTTATGCAGCATTTTCTGTGCAGAAAAATATTCCAAGATATTTACAACATGGTTGAGCGATCTGGCAGACTAATGAATTTTCTCTTCATCCCTAGGACTTCTTTACTGTACAAGGAAAGGAATGACCATCTCATCAGAACAACGTATTTATCTGCTCACCTTGACCTTTCTTTGTTACTTTATTTCTTCGTTCATAACTGTTATTTTCCACCTGGCCAACACACTAAAGTCAGAACTTTCTGGGCCCATTAAGCATGGTTTGGAAGATAGGATGTTTGGCAACTTGGCACAGGAAGGCATCAGGTGGTTGTCTGAAATCTTGTCAGTATGGATGTTTTGTCAGTAGCAGGAATCCTGGTTGCTCAGATGCTAGCTGGGACATCAATAGAGTCCCTTAAGTGGCTAATTAAAGGTAATTTCCCATGCCATGGCATATTGTTCAGGTTAGGTGGAGATACCAGGATGAAATATGGTAGCTTCCTAGCAAGTTCTGGGGAGGGAAGGCATTGGTAGAGGTTTGAGTGTCCTCCTCATGGTTCACAGAGGGGCTCCAGATTGATAATGGCAACCTTCATGGCAACAACACTGCACAACTTTCATTGAGGCCTGCCGAACTGGCCCCAATGTTCCTCAGCCCCTTTATTTAGATGTTCCTGGTTTTTGAGGCCCCCTTTGACTACTGTTTTAGCCTCAATGATCATGGCTAGCCATGGTAGTGCAAAGGAGGTTGCGGAGCTACCAGTCCTTGAGGGCAAATCAATGTACTTAAATGGATATCAGCTCTGGTGGTGGGTTTTTAATGCATCCCAACATATTCAGTTGAACATAGAGTCATAGAGTCACAGAGATGTACAGCACGGAAACAGACCCTTCAGTCCCACCCATCCATGCCGACCAGATACCCCAACCCAATCTAGTCCCACCTTCCAGCACCCGGCCCATACACCTCCAAACTCTTCCTATTCATATAACCATCCAGATGCCTGTTAAATGTTGCAATTGTACTAGCCTCCACCACTTCCTCTGGCAGCCCATTCCACACACGCACCACCCTCTACGTGAAAAAGTTGCCCCTTAGGTCTCTTTTATAACTTTTTCTCTCACCCTAAACCTACTCTCTCTAGTTCTGGACTCCCTCACCCCAGGGAAAAGACCTTGTCTATTTACCCTATCCATGCCCCTCATAATTTTGTAAACCTCTATAAGGTCACCCCTCAGCCTCCAACACTCCAGGGAAAACAGCCCTAGCTATTCAACCTCTCACTACAGCTCAAATCCCCCAACCTTGGCAAAATCCTCATAAATCTTTTCTGAACCCTTTCAAATTTCACAACATCTTTCCGATAGGAAGGAAACTAGAATTGCATGCAATATTCCAATAGTGGCCGAACCAATGTCCTGTACATCCGCAACATGACCTCCCAACTCCTGTACTCAATACTCTGACTAATAAAGGAAAGCATACCAAACACCTTCTTCACTATCCTATCTACCTGTGACTCCACTTTCAAGGAGCTATGAACCTGCACTTCAAGGTCTCTTTGTTCAGCAACACTCCCTAGGACCTTACCATTAAGTGTATAAATCCTGCTAAGATTTGCTTTCTCGTGGCAGGTCTTTGTGAGGGAAATCAGGTCCTGTGACACGCATTTCTTAGTGATAATACTAACCAGGTTCCAGCGGTGGCCAAAATGATGTTGTTTCACATTTCTAGTCCAAGCCACTAGGTCGGTCATAATCAGCTCCAGAACATGTCTGCTGGAGTTCCTCAGGATATTGTCCTTTGCACAACTGTCTTCAGCTGCTTCAAAGATCCTCCCTCCATCATAAAGACAGAAGTGGGGATGTTCACTGATGGCTGCATAATGTTCATTTGCAACTCCTCAGATACTGAGACAGAGTCGAGAGTGTGGCGCTGGAAAAACACAGCAGGTGAGGCAGCATCCGAGAAGCAGGAGAATCGACGTTTCAGGCATAAGCCCTTCATCAGGAATGAGGCTTGTGGATCAGGGCTGAGAGATAAATGGGGATGGGGTGGGTTCGGGGTGAAGTAGCTGGGAAAGTAATACATTGGTGAAGGTGAAGGTGAGGGAGAAGGTGATAGGTCAGAGAGGGCAGTGATGGACAGGTCTGGATGGCGGTGCCAGGTTCAAGGTTTGGGACTGAGATAATGTGGGGGAGGGGAAATGAGGAAGCTGTTGAAATCCACCCTTATCCCATGTGGTTGCAGGGTCCCAAGGCGGAATATGAGGCGTTCCTCCTCCAGGCGTCGGTGGTAACGGTCTGGCGGTGGAGGAGGCTGAAAACCTGCATGTCCATGACATAGTGGGAGGGGAAGTTGAAGTGTTCAGCCATGGGACGATGGGGTTGGTGGGTGAGGGTGTCCCAGAGATGTTCTTTGAAATGATCCGTAAGAAGGCGTCCTGTCTCTCCAATGTAGAGGAGACCATACCGGGTACAACGGAGGCAGTAGATGACATTGATAGAGGTACAGGTGAACTTCTGATGGATGTGGAAGGATCCCTTGGGGCCTTGGACAGAGGTGAGGGGAGTGGTGTGCGCACAGGATTTGAACTTCCTGCGGTGACAGGGTAAGATGCCAGGAGTGGGGTGTAGGCTGGTGAGGGGTGTGGACCTGACGAGAGAGTCACAGAGGGAATGGTCTTCTCAGAACGCTGATAGGTGTGGGGAGGGAAATATATCTGTGGTGGTGGGACTCTGAGACAGCCCATGTTCAAATGCGGTAAAACCTGGACAATATCCAAGTTTATGCTGACAAGTGCCAATTAACATTTGTGCCACAAAAGTGTCAGGCAATGACCATGTCCAACACAACAATCTAACATTGCCCTTGATCACTGGCATCACTATCATTTCATCTACAATCCACCTCCTAGTGGTTACCAATGACCAGAAACTGAAGTGAACTGGTCATATAAGTACTGTGGCTACAAGAGTAAATTAGAAGCGAGGAATCTTGCAGTGGGCCACTCAGCTCCTGATTGCCCCAAACCTGTCCACCATCGATAGGGCACAATTCAGGATGTGAAGGAACACTCTCCATTTGCTTGGCTGAGTGCAGCTCTACCAACACTTGAGAAACTTGACACCATCCAGGATAAAGCAGCCTACTTCATTGGCACACCATGTAATATTTTCAACAGCCACTCTCTCAACAGCAATATACAGTGATGGCAATGTTTACCATCTACAAGACGCACTGTAACATCTCACCAACACTCCTTCGACAGCACCTTCCGAACTTGCAACCTTTATCATCATGAAGGACAAAGGCAGCAGATAGATGAGAACATCACCACTGCAAGTTTTCCCCAAGCTATGTCATCCTACTTGGAAGTGTATTGCTGTCCCTTCACTGTCGTTGGGTCAACTCCCACCCTATGAGCACTGTGGATGTACTTATATCACTTGAACTGCAACAGCTCTCTATCTCCTTAATGACAATGGGCAATAAATTTGGCCTACCATCAATGCCTACATCCCTTGAATTAACATTAAAATAAGTGGAACACTCTTCCTAGTGTCCTGACTAATTTTGTTTTCCTCAACCATCACTGAAGAACAAATTATCTAGTTAATGATCGCATTGTTGCTTTGGAGACCTTACTGATTGCAAATTGTCAGCCATATTTCCTTACATTTTGACAGTGACTACACCAAAAAAAACTTTAATTCGCTTTTGGAACCATTGAACATCCTACAATAAGAAAGCCTTTATATATATATATATATTATATATATATTATCTTGTCTTTACACTGATGTCTTACTTAGGGCCTGTCACATTTTCTGTCAGCAATGAATCTTTCCAGAATTTAGAACATATTTAACACTGATACACTTGACTCACATTCAACAAAATCTTCTTCTCCACCATATTGGACCCCTGAAGCCCTTCACAAGTGACTCACACCTCAAGTTCTGGTCCATTGCACCAGAGCAAGCAAGGAGGTGGAAAAAAAGAGGGGTGGTGGCTAGTGGAGAGCGAGGAAGAAAGAATTAAAGGTGGAGGAAAGATTATGTGTAGCAAAGGGATGAGGTACGTGGAGAGATAGTATCAAGAGAGAAAGCGAGGGCAAAAATCCATTGGGAGAGGGAGGAGGAGGGAAGCCAAAAGAAAGATATAAAAGGGAAAACACATTGGAAGATATTTCAACAGAGGAATGGAACAACTGATAACAGAGAAGGTTACCAACAAATGTAATGGATGTTCAATATCATAAGCAACATTGACTAAATAAAGATAAATTATTTTTTGGTGCCAGACAACTTTGTAACTAGATGACACATATACAAGATGCTTAATAAACAAAAGAAGACAACAAGAACAGCTTTTTAATACGATGAGCTGAATTTGACCAAAATTTGACAAGATGTCAATTTTGGGGAGTCTCATGGAGTGCTGCTCCTCAAGAGATCAAGCAACTTTTCTTATGCAATTTTATACTGCTCCCCTCATGATGTATCTATCAGGACACTTTAGCACTGCACTCCTGCTATTGTGTACCTACCAGCAGTGGAAATATTCACTATTGCTGGGACCTTCATGGATTTCTGGCACCAGCACCATATTTAGAAACCAGTTGTGCCCCAGCTCAAGTGCTGGCAACCAGGAACTACCCTCCACAGTATCCAGAATAAGGGAAGGATAATCAGCGGAAAAAAAAGAAACAATTCTGAAGGCACATGGGTGCCTTTTTAATGCAAGTAGAAGCTCATATTCATAAATATATTGTTCTTCTTGTTATGAAGATGTGGCTGTAGTGTACATTCAAGAGAGGTAAAAGCTAGCAAAACTATCTGGCAGGACCAAATGTTCTCAATAAAGTAACAATGTAAACATATTGTTGAAAGCTAGTTTAGCTGAGTTGTCTGGAGACAAAAACAGATTTGAATTAGGCCAAACTGTTTAAATTATACTCAAAAACATACTAAATTACAATCAAGTTTGAATTTAGTATATTGACAATCTTAAAAGCCAATGGCGCAATCCAATGCTTTGTGGGGTATAAGACTGGGAAAAATTGAAAAGTTGGGAGGAGAACTGCCAAGCCGCCAGCTTGTAAAAAGCTCTCTTAAAGGTACCTTTATCGATGAGTAACCTGTGAAGAAGAATCCCCAAGAAGAAGAAGACAGGAATACAGAGAAGAACCGAAAGCTGCCTGGTTTTGAGATAAGAAGATTTGTTTTGTAAATCTTAATCGGGATTTTTATTGGACCAGTATTGTAGAGGGGAAAGTAAAAGATAGGTTAGAGGAAGGAGTTGTAAATAGTTTTAGTTAATTATTCTCTGTTATACTTTAAGAAATAGAGTTGTTAAGTTTTACTTTAAATAGTTCTTGGCCTCTTGAATTTTCACAGATTACTGCACAGGATAAGTCTTTTCTGTGTTGTTAGTTTAAATTAAGCAGGAGGGTTTACCCCATGACATAATATTCTACATTAATACATGTCTGATCAAAAGTAAGTCATTGTAACTGCAGTGTCAAGAGGCAAACCACACAGACTACCCATCCTCAGCACCATGCCACATTAGAATCCTGTCTGAGGGAATATTTTTTTAATGCTGAACACAGCATAACATCTTGTCATTATTTAATGCTAGAATGTCACATGTTAGAGAGCCTGAGTTGAAAACTTTAGCTTTTATAAACTACACCAAAAGTTTAAAAAAAACTTTGCTTCTGCAAATAGTCAATGACTGCTTCACTTTTGAGCAACAATAAATGTTCAGTCAGTTAATGAGTGATCACTGCATTCAGCTCACATCTGTTGGAGCTGGATGTCAATTAAGTCCTGTCTGCCTTACTATATTGCCTGACACTGTTTTGCACGGTCATGCTGAAGGTGACATTTCTCCTGCTCAAAGTCCTTGTCTTCCTCATCAGAACATTACTGTCATTGTCCTAGCTTGTCAGCGTTCATCACACCTCCTGCCTTTGCCTACAGAGCACAGCATGCTAACAGTAGGCATCACACTCTGTCTGGAATGTAGTGTGCGGCCCTATCCAGGCTGATTCAAGCATTAGGACGTTGTCTTCAGGAGGCTAATCATCTGCTCCAACATGGTCCTATTTGAAGAATCGTCTTCATTGTATCTATGCTCGGGCTAAGTCAGGAGAGTTGTGTAACAGTTGTAACTGCAGAGGGTAGCCCTAATCCTCCAGCAGCCATCACTTATGAGGCATCCAGCCTTTGAAATGAGGCAAGAACATCTGAGTTTTCAATGTTAGAGCTGATAAGGAAGGTTCCAAGATGTTGTACTGATGGTAATAGATGATTTATACATGAATGGAACGGAACACTTTTCTATTGTTGAAGTTTGCTGTTCTTAGCTCAAAGTGGACAGTCTATTGCATTCTATCATGAAAGGATTCCACCAATATTGGCAAAGCCAATACCTGGGCTATAGCACTGATGTTGTCACAGGGAATGGAGATGAATCAATGGGATCTGGCTCAAACTGTGTTGTTAATAGTCTTGATACGTTTATGGGTTGAGGATTGAGAGATCCCACATAGGATCCCAGTGGATCCTTTGTAGCAGCCAGTTGCATAAAATTTCATCAGAGCTGTCACCTTGATGACAAGCCAGGTTGACTGCTCACTCCTTCAGGTTACAGTTCCACTCCAGTCAATGGCAGAGATCAGTACCAGTGTTGTCTACATATCCGCTCTCTGCGACAGCAAAGCAGCTTTCTCATCTGAATAAAATGGCATCAAGGATGATAGACTCTGGGCCTCTTGCAACAGTCTTGGCATCCTGAGGAGACTTTCAGCTCTGGAGGGTATTTGACAGCTGCTGAAGATTGTTGCTGGACTGACTGTGGTCTATTCCCAAGACTGTAATGAAGTGGAACTCTTGTCTCAGACCATCCCAAGCAGTGACTGACTGTTTCCAAGTTTCTGGAGATCAGTCACTACCTTGACTGTGGTGGGACCCTCCGACTGAAGACAGCACTCTACCCTGACTTGCTTGAGGACTACTTCCCTTAGAGTTTGTGACATGACCATTTGGTTAAATCACATGCAGTGTAATTGCTGTGTAAACTGCTAGTACACGCTGTAGGTGTGACACTGATGTAACATAGTGCTGGACACTGATCACTGCTGATAACCACGACAAGCCTCCTGGCTTTGTGTCTACACTAAATGGTAAGGCAAGACAGAAACACTGTGAGCTTTTAATTTCTAAATGAGGTAGGAAAATGCAAAAAGGCAATGCTGGGTAGACATACTGTGAACATCAAAGTAGATTAGATTACTTACAGCGTGGAAACAGGCCCTTCGGCTCAACAAGTCCACACCAACCCACCAAAGCGCAATCCACCCAGACCCATTCCCCTACATTCATCCCTTCACCTAACACTACAGGCAATTTAGCATGGCCAATTCACCTAACCTGCACATCTTTGGACTGTGGGAGGAAACTGAAGTACCCGGAGAAACCCACACAGACACGGGGAAAATGTGCAAACTCCACACAGTCAGTCGCCTGAGGCAGGAATTGAACCCGGGTCTCTGGCACTGTGAGGCAGCAGTGCTAACCATTGTGCCACCTTGCTGCCCTAGGTATGATGTGAGTGACCATGAGGAGTGCAAGTGAGAATATCCCAACAGTACAACCATGGATTCAGTTCGGGACCTTTTCTTGTGTGTTGTGGCTTGCCGAAGTATTTTTACCATAAACGGTGTTGGTGTGCTCCAAGCTACTGCATTGAAGTGAAGAGCTGTGCTCTTTGTGAGAGGGAGATGTGCCAGGATGATGCAGCGAGGAGGGTATGTTTCCCATCTCCTTGAGTGAAGGTGCAAGTGGTCGCTACTCATGGAGCAGGCCCCTAATTTTGGAGGATGGCTGACCAGGGATGGAGGCCCAGGCAATCAAGTGGTGAGCTGGTACCATCTCAGTCTTTCATGCTGGGAATGGACGCCATCTAGTTTCTCTTCAGTGCATGTGAGAAGAAGAAATTGCATATAAATGGGATTAGATTAAGGTTATGAAATGTATTCAAATCGGACTGTCTCCACTCACTATAAGACTCGCAACTTACCATTCAAACTTTGGATGTAAAATCAGACTATTTTCTCTTGATGTCAAGAAACTAATTTTTCTGATCCCGTTATATTTTCTCAACAGATCTATCACTGCCCATATCATTCAGGGGCTGAGAAAAATCAATCCATTGAGTTGTTATCTGGAATTCCCTGCCTGACAGGGTCACAGAAGCAGATTCAATATTAACTTTCAAAAGGGATTTGGTTGAATACTGAAGGAGATAGATTTTAAGCAATTGATGGAAGGTTTAGAGGGAAGTTGAGGACTAATTCCACCTCAAAAGTGGTGGCATCTGAAACTTTCTGCCTGAAAGGGTGAGAGAAAGAAAATAAAACTCACATTACAGTTAAAAAGCATTTGTATATGTACTTGATGTACTTGCAATCCCTGGAGCTGTAGACCAAGAACTGGAAGGTGAGTTCAGGCTGGATAACCCTTTTACAGTCAGCATGGACACAATGCTGAATGGCTTCTTTCTGCATAAAAATAAATCTTTCTATGCTGCCTATTTTCTAATCACTCAAATTTGGTGTCAATTAGAGTGCCTGTTAGAGAATACTGTTTTTTGTTAAAAATCACACAACACCAGGTTATAGTCCAACAGGTTTAATTGGAAGCACACTAGCTTTCAGAGCACCGCTCCTTCATCAGGTGGTTGTGAAGGAGCAGCGCTCCGAAAGCTACTGTGCTTCCAATTAAACCTGGTGGACTATAACCTGGTGTTGTGTGATTTTTAACTTTGTACACCCCAGTCCAACACTGGCATCTCCAAATTATGGCTGTTTTTTGTTGGTTTCCTTACTACTTGGAGGATCTCTGTGGATGGCCAAGAAATGGCCACAGTATCCTACTTTTCTTCTCATATCATCTCAGGCTCTATTATGCATCGTTCAGTTTTTTTCTTCTCAAAATTCCAAGGTGCTAATTACTGTGCTTCAGTCAGGTAGAATGCTTGATGTAAACTGCAAGATCCATCATGCCAGTCATATAGTCTACATCACATTGAAAAAAAAGGAAGAGAAAAGGTAAAACTACAATATATCTTAAGATGGTAAGTTCAAAGAGAGGTAAGATTAAAAAAAATTATGCATTAAGCATCTGCTGAGTAAAATCAACTGCTGCTGTGATGATTAATGTGTGAGTCAATGTGTGAAGGATAATAATTAATTGGCATACTTGCTGGGTGGTGGCATCACACTTCCAAAGTTAGCCTTGCTAACACTCTACACAGAATAAATGCCAAAAAATGGCAAAAAATTAACAGATGTTTCAGCATGACTGGTCTGCCTTCTGTGATTGTTTGCTGTTTAAAATAATGTAGAATTTTAAAAACTGCAAGAGCAGCATAAATATTATTCGATTGTGCCCAGTTCATTGCAAATAAACTGTTTGTGCTGTCAGGAATCATCCTGAGATGTACAAAATTCTGGTCGGTTTTTATATGATAAATCAAGAAAATGTATTCCCCCTGACTATGTATTCCCACTGACTATTATTGATAACTTTAAGATCATATTGAAAGAGTGATGAGAGAGATTAGGGAAATTTTATTTCAAATGCAGACAGCTGTTGGGACATAAAATCCCCTATCAGGAACAATTGGAGAAATTGTGCCAATAGTGGTTTTTAAATAGAAAATGGATATATACTTGAAAAGAAAACAACAAAAAGTTATGAACAAAGTGCAGGGAAATGAGACTAAATGAAAATCAATGTTTCAAAGAGCTAACACAAGCTCAATCAACTGAAAAGCTGTTTTATCTGCTGTAAAATTAAATGACTTATTTCTTTCTTCACAATCAAGACTTACAATGTGAAATATTTTGTCAGTCCTATTAGAATTGTAAAAATGCAAATAGAGAAAAATGGCAAAACTTGTTTTTTTTTGCATGCTGTTTTATATGAGGTGCAAATACAGAATATTTTGATAGATGCCAAATTCCTTTCAGAATTTTTTTTCTCATCCCTCAGTTGGGTTCAATGCTATATTTATTGGATCTATTTTCTTTTCCATTGATGTGATTTAAAATACCCTTTTGCTGCTACAATTTATGCAGTAATATGCTGTAAATGGGCTTGTTATCTCAGCTGTCAAAAAGGGAAAAGATGATAAAAGTACAAGATTATTCCGTTGCTCGCAACATGAGCCAATGTGCCCAAAGGCAGATCCATGGCTTTTTGTCTGCGATGTTTCACATTGAGTTCTTTCTCTTGGGAGTTTTTCTCAGTGGTGGTTTGCCATTAGCTCCCATGCTCAAAGGCAGGATGAGGAAGCAGGTCCTGGGTCTTTTGTGTTTGACATAGGAATAAATCCCACGCCGCTGACATTATTTGAACCACAATCTGGCCATTTGAGCTCAGCAGCCCTCTATAAATGGACATCATATCTTTGAATTTCTATAACTGCTGGCTCACAAAATAAAACTTAGAATTAAACTTAATTATTCAAAGAATCAGCTTCCTATAGCATCTAAGATTTATTGAACTAATTTAGGTGTTTTCATAAGGCTGGAAATTACTTGGTGATGTTAACAGATAAATCCTCAGGATATGTAACTGATCTTTCATGGATAAAAATTGGAGAATTATACATCCCTAGCCTGTGATTTAGCCATTAATTTCCAGGAAGATATGATTTCTTTATGTTCCCAGCAGGTGCAGTTCCTTGCCTAACCCTCTCCATCATAGAAAGTGCTTAGTTTAATTTTTTTTAAAATCTCCGGCCTTATCTGAGCCCATTATTGTTAAAAGCCTCATCCCTACCATTGTTACACCCTAAAATCAATTATTCCAATTCTATCTGGCCATTATCATTCACATAGAGTCATAGAGTCATACAGCATGGAAGCAGACCCTTCAGCCCAACTCGTCCATGCTGACCAAGTTTCCCAAACTGAATTAGTCCCTTTTGCCTGCATTTGATCCATATTCCTCTAAACCTTTCCTATTCCTGTATCTGTCCAAATATCTTTTACATGTTGTACCTGTACCTACAACTACCACTTCTTCTGGCAGTGCATTCCACAAACAAACCACCCTCTGTGTGAAAACTTTTCCCCTTATGTTGCTTTTAAATCTTTCTTCTCTGACCTTAAAAATGTGACTGACCCATGAACTCCCCCACCTTAGGGAAAAGACCTTTGCTATTTACCTGATCTATGCCCCTCATGACTTTATAAACCTCCATAAGGTCACCCCTCAATGTCCTAAGCTCCAGTGAAAACGGTCCCAGACCATCCGTCCCTCTTTCTAACTCAAACGCTCCAGTCCCAGCAATATTCTGAACCCCGTCCAAAGTAATAATGTCCTTCCTATAGCAGGGCAACCAGAACTGTACACAGTATTCCAACACATATCTCCAAAACGTCAGCAACCTGTATCTGTCCTGCACTATCCTGCTTGTTGATCTAAACCTAACCTCATCTTGCAAAGCCTCCCATGTAATATTCTCATCCTTATGTTGAAGTAATTTTACACCATCACCCCAACTTATTGTTGTTAGAAAAAAACCCTTTGAGTGTGCAAGCCTCTGAAAATCCTGAGTTCCTTCAATTCTTGAATAATATTCTATAACATTTCTGTGGATTTCCCACACCTTTTGACCTCCCCAAAGTCACAACACTAACAAACACATCAGCAGCCATGCTTTTGGTTATCTAGGTCCCATAGTCAGAATTTCCTCATAAATTGCCCTTTTTTTTTACCACCCTCTCTCCTTTAAGAATCTTGTTGAAACTCACCACATTGACACAAGGTGAGTATCCTATGCACTTTACACTGATGATATTTTTCCTGCTAATGTTCTTTCAAGATTTCCTATAATAAGGTGGGTGCTACGCCATGAGATTCAAGGGTGGGATCCTGCTTTGGATTTGAATAAGAAATCAAATAATCAAATCAGTAATTACTAGTGCTATACAACAGCTTTATTTATTGCATTTTACAGCAAGAAGTGTCACTATTTGGAACAAATGCCCAACGCATTTAATTAAGTTAGACAGTATATTACTAATGGTTGAGGTCAAACCCATGGAAGCAAATTGATGATGGCATTAATGCTGAAGATTGAAAATGGTTGATTGGCTGAAGCTAATTCACTTTACATTCGGCAACTTTATAGAAGTTGACAGAATGTAAACCTCCTAGTTGTGCCAACCTTTCAATTATTAATGTAATTATTTACCGCTATTCAGCCAAAATAATAGGGAGCTGGAGTTGCTCAATGGGTAGTGTTGTGAGCAAGAGGGCAAGGGCTCAACTCCCATATTCCAGAACTTGGTTTCCATAAAAGATCCCAGACAGTGGTGCAGACAGGCCAATGTACATCAGCCAAGGCCCTAGCCTGGATACATGGGAAACAGTATGTGGAAGTGTGAAACAATTTGCGAAGTCCAAAACAAAGATTTTGGTTGATGTGAACGAAGTTCACCACAGCATTGTGGTGATGCCATGTAATATGGGCAAAGCTGAAAAGGAAGAAGGTCAGACGAATGTAGTTTTAGCAAATTCAAGTCATAGAACATAGAATAATACAGCGCAGAACAGGCCCTTCGGCCCTCGATGTTGCACTGACCTGTGAGCTATTCTCAGCTCGTCCCCCTACACTATTCCATCATCATCCACGTGCTTATATAAGGATTGTTTAAATCTCCCTAATGTGTCTGAGTTAACTACATTGGCAGGTAGGGCATTCCATGCTCTTACCACTCTCTGAGTAAAGAACCTGCCTCTAGCATCTGTCTTAAATCTATCACCCCTCAATTTGTAGTTATGCCCCCTCGTACAAGCTGATATCATCATCTGAGGAAAAAGACTTAAAGAGAGAACCTGCACAGTTACTGCCTTTGCTGTTTTGAATTCATGTATCGCTGGACATCGGAGTGCATCTTGGAAAATTAACAAACAGTGAATTTCACAACTAATCTTGGAGGAACCTGTTTGGGCGAAGTTCACAATACAGAATCAGATAAGTTAATCGTTGTTTTAAGTCTGTCCAATAGAAAGGCTGCAGTAGTGAGTACAGCGGGTTCTTTCTTGATTATATGTTTTTGGAGATAAGTCTCTTGATTAAACTTAAAATATAAGCTACAACTATTAATTTAATCTGGTGCAGTGTTTAGTAGAGGAAGAAGGCAGTGTTATTTTCTGGATCTGTAGATTGTGAAGGAGCAAAAATGGCCTTTGCAATGATATGTACTTCTTGTCAGATGTGGGATTTTAAAGAGAGTTTAAGGGTTACTGCGGATTATATCTGTCATAAATGCTGTTGGATGTGAAGCTTATCAGATCAAATGGATCAGTTGGAGAGACAGTTAGAAGCCATGAGGAATTTGCAACAGCAACAGTATGTGATGGATGGCAGTTATAGGAAGGGGGGGAAGTCTCAGTTACAGTCATATAGATGGGTTAACTCCAGGCAGGGTAAGAGAGGTCGGCACCGAGAACAGGAGTCTTTTGTGGATATACCCATTTCAAACAAGTATGCTGCTTTGGAAAATGTAGGGGGTGATGGATTCTCAGGGGAATGTAACACAAACAGCCAAGTTTCTGGTATTGAGACTGGCTCTAATGCAACGAGGGGTAAGTCGGCTTCCAAGAGATCAATTGTGTTCGGGGATTCTGTAGTCCGAGGTACAGACAGACGTTTCTGTGGCCAGCAGAGGAAAAACCAGAATGGTGTGTTGTTTCCCTGGTGCCAGGATCAAGGATGTCTCAGAGAGGGTGCAGAATGTTCTCAGGGGTGAGAGGGGCCAGCAAGAATTCATTGTCCACATTGGAACCAACGATATAGGAAGGGAAAAGTTTGAGGTTCTGAAGGGAGATTACAGAAAGTTAAGCAGAAATTTAAAAAGGAGGTCCTCAAGGGTAATATATGGATTACTCACAGTGCTATGAGCTAGTAAGGGCAGGAATAGAAGGATAGAGCAGATGAATGCATGGCTGAGGAGCTGGTGTATGGGAGAAGGATTCACATTTTTGGATCATTAGAATCTCTTTTGGGGTAGAAGTGACCTGTACAAGAAGGACGGATTGCACCTAAATTGGAAGGGGACTAATACACTGGCAGGGAAATTTGCTAGAACTGCTTGGGAGGATTTAAACTAGTAAGGTGGGAGGAGGGGACCCAGGGAGATAGTGAGGAAAGAGATCAATCTGAGACGGGTACAAATGAGAACAGAAGTGAGTCAAACAGTCAGGGCAGACAGGGACAAGGTAGGATGAATAAATTAAACTGTACATATTTCAATGCAAGGGGCCTAACAGGGAAGGCAGATGAACTTCGGGCATGGTTGGGAACATGGGACTGGGATATCATAGCAATTACAGAAACATGGCTCAGGGATGGGCAGGATTAGCAGCTTAATGTTCCAGGATACAAATGCTACAGGAAGGATAGAAAGGGAGGTAAGGGGTGTGTGTGCGTGTGTGTGTGTGTGTGTGGGGGGGGGGGCGGGGGAGGGAGGGGGGGAGTGGGGGAGTGGCGTTTTTGATAAGGGAATAGCATTAGAGCTATGCTGAGGGAAGATATTCCCAGAAATACATCCAGGGGTGTTATTTGGGTGGAACTGAGAAATAAGAAAGAGATGATCACCTTATTGGGATTGTATTATAGACCTCCTAATAGTCAGAGGGAAATTGAGAAACAAACTGGTAAGGAGATTTCAGCTATCTGTAAGAATAATAGAGTAGTTATGGTAGGGGATTATATCTTTCCAAACATCGACTGGGACTGCCATAGTGTTAAAGGTTTAGATGGAGAGGAATTTCTTAAGTGTGTACAAGACAATTTTCTGATTCAGTATGTGGATGTACCTACTCGAGAAAGTGCAAAATTTGGCCTACTTTTGGGAAATAAGGCAGGGCAGGTGACTGAGGTGTCAGTGGGGGAGCACTTTGGGGCTAGTGACCATGCTTCTATGTGTTTGAAAATAGTGCTGGAAAAGGATAGACCAGATCTAAAAGTTGAAGTTCTAAATTGGAGAAAGGCCATTTTTGATGGTATTAGGCAAGAACTTTCGAAAGAGGATTGGAGGCAGATGTTCGCAGGTAAAGGGATGGATGGAAAATGGGAAGCCTTCAGAAATGAGATAACAAGAATCTAGAGAAAGTATATCCCTGTCAGGGTGAAAGGGAAGGCTGGTAGGAATAGGGAATGCTGGATGACTAAAGAAATTGAGGGTTTGGTAATGAAAAAGAAGGAAGCATATGTCAGGTATAGACAGGATAGATCGAGTGAATCCTTAGAAGAGTATAAAGGAAGTAGGAGTAGACTTAAGAGGGAAGTCAGGAGGGCAAAAAGGGAACATGAGATAGCTTTGGCAAATAGAATTAAGGAGAATCCAAAGGGTTTTTACAAATATATTAAGGACAAAAAGGTAACTAGGGAGAGAATAGGCCCCGCAAAGATCAGCAAGGCAGCCTTTGTGTGGAGCCGCAGAAAATTGGGGAGATAGTAAATGAATATTTTGCATCAGTATTTACTGTGGAAAAGGATATGGAAGATATAGACTGGAGGGATATAGATGGTAACATCTTGCAAAATGTCCAGTCTACAGAGGACGAAGTGCTGGATGTATTGAAACAGGTAAAGGTGGATAGATCCCCAGGACCTGATCAGGTGTACCCAAGAACTCTGTGGGAAGGTAGAGAAGTGATTGCTGGGCCTCTTGCTGAGATATTTTTAGGTGAGGTACCGGAAGACGGGAGATTGGCAAACGTGGTGCCACTGTTTAAGAAAGGTGGTAAGGACAAGCCAGGGAACTATAGACCAGTGAGCCTGACGTTGGTGGTGGGCAGATTGTTGGAGGGAATCCTGAGGGACAGGATGTACATGTATTTGGAAAGGCAAGGACTGATTCGGGACAGTCAACATGGCTTTGTGCTTGGGAAACCATGTCTCACAAACTTGATTGAGTTTTTAAAAGAAGTAACAAAGAGGATTGATGAGGGCAGAGCAGTAGATGTGATCCATATGGACTTCAGTAAGGCATTCGACATGGTTCCCCATGGGAGACTGATTAGCAAGGCTAGATTTCACAGGATACAGGAGGAACTAGTCATTTAGCTACAGAACTGGCTCAAAGGTAGAAGACAGAGGGTGGTAGTGGAGGGTTGTTTTTCAGACTGGAGGCCTATGACCAGTGGAGTGCCACAAGGATTGGTGCTGGGTCCTGTACTTTTTTGTCATTTACATAAATGATTTGGATGCGAGCATAAGAGGTACAGTTAGTAAGTTTGCAGATGACACCAAAATTGGAGGTGTCGTGGACAGTGAAGAGGGTTACCTCAGATTACAACAGAATCTGAACCAGATGGGCCAATGGGCTGAGAAGTGGCAGATGGAGTTTAATTCAGATAAATGCGAGGTGCTACATTTTGGGAAAGCAAATCTTAGCAGGACTTATACACTTAATGGTAAGGTCCTTGGGAGTGTTGCTGAACAAAGAGACCTTGGAGTGCAGGTTCATAACTCTTTGAAAGTGGAATCGCAAGTAGATCGGATAGTGAAGGAGGTGTTCGATATGCTCTCCTCTATTGGTCAGAGTACTGAGTACAGGAGTTGGGAGGTCATGTTGCGGCCGTACAGGACATTGGTTAGGCCACTGTTGGAATATTGCGTGCAATTCTGGTCTCCTTCCTATTGGAAAGATGCTGTGAAACTTGAAAGAGTTCAGAAAAGATTTACAAGGATGTTGCCAGGGTTGGAGGATTTGAGTGATAGGGAGAGGCTGAACAGGCTGGGGCTGTTTTCCCTGGAGCATCGGAGGCTGAGGGGTGACCTAATAGAGGTTTACAAAATTATGAGGGGCACGGATAGGATAAATAGACAAAGTCTTTTTCCTGGGGTCAGGGAGTCCAGAACTAGAGGGCATAGGTTTAGGGTGAGAGTGGAAAGATATAAAAGAGACATAAGGGATAACGTTTTTACACAGAGGGTGGTACGTGTATGGAATGAGCTGCCAGAGGAGGCTGGTACAATTGCAACATTTAAGAGGCATTTGGATGGGTATACGAATAGGAAGGGTTTGGAGGGTTATGGGTCGGATGCTGGCAGGTTGGGTTGGGATATCTAGTCGGCATGGACGGGTTGGACCGAAGAGTCTGTTTCCATGCTGTACATCTCTATGACTCTATGACTCTATCTAATTCTCTGATCATCTTGTATGTCTATATCAAATCCCCTCTTAGCTTTCTTCTTTGCAATGAGAACAGACCCAAGAATCTCAGCCTTTTCTCATAAGACCTTCCCTCCAGACCAGTAAACATCCTGGTAAATCTCTTCTGTACCTTTTCCAATGCTACATGTCCTTCCCGAAATATGGTGACCAGAACTGTACACAATATTCCAGGTGTGGCTGCAGTAGCATTTTGTATAGTTACAGCATAATATTGCGGCTCTGGAACTCAATCCCTCTACAAATGAAAGCAAACAGCACTATCAACCTGGGTGGCAAATTTCAGGGATCTACGTACACGGACTCCAAGATCCCTCTGCACATCCACACTACCAAGAATCTTTCCATTGACCCAGTACTTTGCCTTCCTATTATTTTTCCCAAAGTGCATCACCTCACATTTAGCTGCATTGTATTCCATCTGCCACCTCTCAGCCCAATTCTGCAGTTTATCTAAGTCCCCCTGCAATCTGTAACATTCTTCCAAACTGTCCACTACTCCACCGATTGTAGTGGTCCCAAAACAGATCCTTGTGGCACATCACTAGTAACTGGACTCCAGGCTAAATATTTTTCATCAACCACCACTCACTGCTTTCTTTCAGAAAGCCAGTTTCTAATCCAAACTGCGAAATCACCCTCAATTCTATGTCTCTGCATTTTCTCCAAAGCCTATCATGTGGAACCTTGTCAAAGGCTTTACTGAAGTCCATGTATACCACGTCAACTGCCCTACCTTCATCTACGTGCTTGGTCACCTTCTCAAAAATCTCCATGAAGTTTATGAGACACAATCTGCCCTTGACAAAACCATGTTGGCTATCTGAAATCAAATTGTTGCTTGCAAGATGATTATAAATCTCATCTCTTATAATCCTTTCAAAAATCTTTCTTACAACAGAAGTAAGGCTCACTGTTCTATAATTACCTGGTTCATCTCTACTGCCCTTTTTGAACAAGGGCATGACATTTGCAATCCTCCAGTCCTCTGGTACTAAACCTGTAGACAATGACGACTCAAATATCAAAGCCAAAAGCTCTGCTATCTCCTCCCTAGCTTCCCAGAGAATCCTCGGATAGATCCACCCCACCCAGAGGACCTGTCTACTTTCATTCCTTCTGGAATTGATAACACCTGTTTGTAACTAACCTCGATCCTTTCTAGTCTAATATCTCGTACCTCATTCTTCTCCTCTCCAATATTCTCCTTTTTCTGAATGAAAACCAATGAGAAATGTTTGTTTAGCACCTCTCCGATCTCCACAGGGTCACCTTCAACTTCTCACCGCTGTCTTTGACTGGCCCATTTCCTACCCTAGTCATCCTTTTATTCCTCACATACCTATAGAAAGCTTTAGGGTTCTCCTATATTCTATTTGCTAAAAACTGCTTGTGTCCTCTCTTTGCTCTTCTTAACTCTCTCTTTAAAGCCTTCCTAGCTGATATGTAACTCTCCAACGCCTCATCTGAACTATCTTGCCTCATCAACACATAAGCCTCCTTCTTCTGAAACCAAAAGAGAAAAGCTTTGACAAAGGGTCAGTTAGACTTGAAATGTCAGCTCTTTTCTCTCCTTACAGATGCTGCCAGACCTGCTGAGATTTTCCAGCATTTTCTCTTTTGATTTCAGATTCCAGCATCCGTAGTAATTTGCTTTCAGCCTCCTTCTTCTGCTTAACAAGAGATGCAATTTCTGTAGTAAACCACGGTTCCCTTACATATCGCTTTCGCCCTGCCTGACAGGGGCATATCTATCAAGGACATGCAATATCTGTTCCTTAAACCAGCTCCACATTTCTATTGTCTGCATCCCCCGCATTTGCTACCCCATTCTCTGCATCCTAATTCTTGCCTAATCGGTTTATACTTGTCCTTGTCCCACTGATAACTCTTGACCTGTGGCATGTACCTATCCCTTTCCATCGCTAAGCTAAACGTAACTGAATTATGGTCGTTCTCTCCAAAGTACTCACCTACAACTAAATCAAACACCTGGCCTGGTTCATTAACAAGCACCAGATCCAGTGTGGCCTCCCCTCTTCTCGGCCCTTCGACATACTGTGTCAGGAAACCTTCCTGTACACATTGGACAAAAACTGATCCATCCGACGTATTAGAGTTACAGCATTTCCAGTCAATGTTGGGGAAGTTAAAGTCCCCCATAATGACCACCCTGTTCCTTTCAGTCCTACCCAGAATAATTTTGCCAATCCTCTCTTCCACCTCTTTGGAACTCTGCGGGGGCCTATAAAAAGCTCCTTTCCTGTTTCTAATCTCAGCCGACACTACCTCAGTAGATGAGTCCTCGTCAAAAGTTCTCTCAGCCACCGTTATACTATCATTGAGTAATAAGGCCACACCTCCCCCTCTTTTACTGCCTTGCCTGTTCTTAATGAAAGATCTAAATCCTAGAACCTGCAACATCTATTCTTCACCCTGCTCTATCCATGTGTCCAAAATGGCCACAACATCGAAGTTCCAGGTACCTATCCATGCTTATTTCAGATACTTCTGGCATTGAGGTAGATACACTTCAAACCAGCTTGCTGTCTGCCAGCACATTCCTGTGACCCTGAAATCCTGTCCCTGTCCTCCCTACTTTCATCCTCCTCTGCACTGCAACTACACCACAGGTTCCCATCCCTCTGCTGAGCAGATTTAAACCCACCCAAATAGCACCAACCAATTACCCACCCAGGATATTAGTACCCCTCTGGTTCAAGTGAAGACTGTCCTGTTTGTAGAGGTCCCACCTTCGCCTGAATGAGCCCCAATTATCCAAGTACGTGAAACCCTCCCTCCTACACCATCCTTACAGCCTTTTGCTGATATCTCTCCCTATTCCTTGCCTCACTATCATGTGGCACAGGTAACAAACCAGAGATAACAACTCTGTTTGTTCCAGCTCTCAGCTTCCACCCTAGCTCCCTGTAATCCTGCCTTACATCCCTATCCCTCTTTCTACCTATGTCATTGGTACTGAAATGGACCATGACCTGAGGCTGGTCACCCTCTCCCTTCAGGACCCCAAAGATACGATCCCAAGACATCACGGACCCTGGCACCTGGGACGCAACACACCAACCATGAGTCTCGTTCGTTCCCAACAAACTTTCTATCTGACCTTCTAACTATTGAGTCCCCAATGACTAACACTCTCCTCCTTTCCCTCCTTCCCTTCTGTGCACCAGGGACAGGTTCTGTGCCAGAGACCTGGACCCCACTGCATACCCCTGATAAGTCATCCCTCTCAAAAGTATCCAAAATGGTATACATGTTTTTCAGGGAAATGGCCACAGGAGATCCCGCGACTGACTGTTTCCTCCCCCTTCGAACAGTCACCTAGCTCTCTTCGTGTGTAGGAGTAACTACTTCTCTGTTACTCATACCTATCACAGCCTCTGCCTCCTGAATGATCCGAAGTTCATTCAGCTCCCGCTCCAGTTCTCTAACACTTGGAGGAGCGAGAGTCGGGTTCACTTCCTGCAGATGTATTTGGATGGGACACCAATGTCGTCCCTCACCTCAAACATCATGCAGGAGAAACATTGCTCTCCCTGCACTGCCATCCCTGCTAGTCCCGTTACCACAAAGTAAAAAAAGAAGAGACACTTATCTGATGTGTCCCTGGTCTTTAAGATTAGAAGAGGTGGTTTGGTGGGAGGCCCTACAAAGATAGGGTCTTGGGTTTAGAAAACACTGACTTATATAGCTGGACGGAAATAAAAGAAGTCCCTCCTTTCACAGAAACCTCTGCTCTCGGATTTCAAATATAAAAGCTCAAATCAGTGACTCACTACTCCCAGCAGGGCCCTGGTCCAAGCTCCCTCCCTTTGAGCTGCAGCTGCCACTGAAAAACCGAAATGGAGCACTTTATTCGTTCAGTTTTTAAAGGTTGCGCTAAATTCATTTCCTGCTTTAATAAGCACAACACAAGTCATTCATATTGCCACAGACTGAAAGTGATACAAATGACACAGTTTTGGTTAATTTAGTCTAAAGGAGTATGATGTATTATCTGAATATGTGATTGCTTTTCCATATGCCCAAAATTGCCAGAGAGAAGTTCATTCATGTTAGCGCTAGTTTGTGACTGTAAACTGGACTCAGGGAGCAATCTCTGTATCGGAGTGAGTAGGTCTGATATTGGGTCTGTGGGTTCATATACCTCAGAACCATGAGCAATTCTGCACAGCCCATAGGCCACTACAACACCTGAAATAGTCTTTATGTTGGTCTTGCAAGAATGAAAGAGCAATTGACAGAGGGAATGGGCTCAGTGGGAGGCAGATTGAGGCAATGACTTGGGAAGGAGGGTTGGATTATGGCAGTGATTTGGAGGAGGACAAGCAAAGTGAAGTTGGCAGGAAGACTCCTGTACCTCTGCCTCCACAATAGGATATGTTTATTTTCTGAATTTACCATGATAGCTGTGGTCTCTAGAGGTCCCTTATAGCTGGGTTTTCTTTCTGAAAACAATGAGGCTGATGCTCAATATGTTCACGGCATTATAAAGGCACTACTAAACATAAAGTATGCCGCTTGTGAATAGTCTAATATCTGAACTGGGCTGTAATTGTCTCTGTTGATGCTTTTACTAATATGGGATCTTTGTACTTATGGCTCAGATCAGAATGTATACGTATCTGTTGTCCATCATGTTGAATGCATTGGTACCCAATATAAGACAGGCACTGCGTCATCAACTTTCTTAGCCAAAACAACTTTTCATGCATGCAGGGTTAATGCCAAACTGATCATTCTCCCACCATCATACTTGCAGCTTATGGCTAGGCCCATTGTATTAAAAGTTAAGGTTTATCTTAACGATCTAGTGACAATGAATGTGCTTAACAATTTTTTTTTCTTTGTTACAGTGTGGGAGGGAAGAAGGCCAATTCTTTGCAGTTTGTTGGGCAATATTGTCTGTTTTGAAGGTGTTAGTAAACTGTAGCTGGAAGGTGATGGAGACATTTCTTGTCTGCTTATTGATAATAACAAAACTGTTAAAAAGCAAGCTAGTACATACTGTTGGTATATTGCTTGAATAAATATATGGGTGGATATAGATTAATGGCAATACTAGTGCTTACATTATATAGTTGGCCAAGATTTGTATCATGATGTACACCATTATAAAAGTGGTCCTCAGTTTTGGATTCCATTAGAACCTTAAAAGACAGAGACAATTCTAGTAAGAATGACTTATGCCATTAATCACAGTGTGCTGTTGCATTTACAAAAAATAGGAAAGTTGATTATTAAAGTTCCAATCCCCATTCAATTCAATGACAATGATGACTTTACTGCATTTCGACTAGTTTTCTTACTGCAACCACATAGATTCAGAAATAATGATGTGCGTGAAACTTTTTGACATCAAGTTTAGGTGTGATAGGTGTGATTATGCCTCTAACAAGATTTTTCAGCTTGGAGCACCATTAGATATGTGAAGCTGTAATATTGTCATCTGGAATTGATCTCTTGGAATATTTTCACTGCTTTTCTGTTGCTGTTAACTTGCTGGTTCTTTGCATGTTGCCAATCAGAGTTGCAGATGTCTGAAGGCAAGATGTTTAGGACCCTACTCAACTAAGTATATTTAAAGAATCGAAACAACATTTCTGCTTCATCATGGATGAAGTAGACAAGAGAGAGAGACAACTGGTACAACATGTAAGACAGGTTTTGAAGAAGGGTCACTGTACCTGAACATTAACTCTGCTTTCTCTCCACAATTGCTGTCAGACCTGCTGAGTTTCTCCAACAATTTTTTATAAGATGCCATTGATGGAGACTGCAATGAATTCACTACCATTCCTTACCTAACAATAAACAAAGAAGGTATATCATAGGTGCGGTTCTTGGAGGCTCTGTGCAAGTATGAACTGTACTTTACCAGAGCAGGAATTAGCTATCTCTGTGAGATGCTGCAGGAACCTAAGAATCTCAACACAGCCTAATGTGTGGCCAATTATAATCCCCAGACCTCTACATACTCTAATTCCATCAAATTTGAACTGTAATTTCTGACAATAATTTTCAGACCCATTAATCTGCTTCAAGATCACATTTGATAATATTGTTGAATTTGATAATCGAGTTAACAATAGCAAAGCTGAAATTTTTGCCATTTATTTCATTTACAAAATAATGTTATTGGAGATCACAGGATGTTGACTGACAATAAACTGAAGTGTTCAATATTTCTGGAAATGTATTTTTGCCTCTAACAGAACTGTCGGAATAAACATATTTTTTCAGAGTCTCTATTTTGTTCCTTTCCCATTTCCTTTGACAAGGGACTACAAATCACGCTGACAAGAGTCAAAAATGCAATATTCAGACAAGTTAACTATAGAAATCTGGTAAATAACACAAACAGAGCTTTTTTGAAATGTTAATTGTCTATGTTCAAAGGCAAGTGTTGTCTCCATTCCTTGGCATTGTTTTGACAACATGAACCACTAATTACTATTCTATGTTGTAGCAATTACATATAATTCAAAAAAATGGATAATTAGTTCTTCAATGAATAATTTGATAAATCAAGAGTCAGAATGTAAACTATGGGATTTCTCTCTTTTTTTCTTTTGGATGGTAGTTGTTCAATACTCTGTCATTCACATCTCATCGAGAGATGCCACCTTGAGGATGATGCCATTACCATACACATCTCCTCTCCTTTCCCCTTTACTTTCAGCAATCTGAAGGAATTGTTCCCTTTGTGACACCCTGGATCAGTCCCTAATTACCCACCAACACTAAAAGCCAAGCAAGGAAATCAGGGACCTGGTGCTTCTCTGATTTCCAAGTCCCTTATCTACTGCCCTCACTTTCATCTTCCCCTCAATTAAGTGGAGCCAGTTGACATATGGTTGCATCAACAATTATTTCCAACTACAAACTGGACCAGTTGAATTTGATTTAAATCAAAACAGAGTGCCTGACTTGAGCATCTTAAATTATTGCCCACTGTTGCCATAGATTACATTAATCTATGACAGTATAAAGTGAGGCTCACAGTATCACAGACTTTTGCCTCAGATGTGAATCTTCTGTTATGACTGGAAATATTTTGCATGTAGAATCCTCTGGAATATTTATAGCACAGTTTTTCAGTCAGTGATCTGGGGTAATTTATGACTAACTGGCCTGTTAAAGAAAATCTATGGAGAAAGTGAGGACTGCAGATGCTGGAAATCAGAGTCGAGAGTGGGATGCTGGAATAGCACAGCAGGTCAGGCAACATCCAAGGAGCAGGCGAATCAACATTTAGGGCAAGAGCCCTTCATCAGGAATTCTGGAATTCAGGAACTAGGAGAAAGAAAATCAATGCTCCATTCTAGTTTCTTGCAGAGAGTCAAAGAAACATATGGATGCATTAATCACCTGGATGGATACCAGAATGAAACCTTAGCCTACCCAACCACCTTCCATTCAATTGCACTTTTTGCCCAACCTCCTTCTTCTCAGCACTGCCATTTGTCAACCTTCACTCTCTGGAGGGCAGTCTTTCCTGACTATCCCACTTGATAGTGTGCCTTCCCAATATCTTCTTGCTCAATGACTGTTGAGCTTTACAATATTTGTCTGCTCAACATCCCACTCCTGAATCCTTTGCACAGAGACTTTGGTAATAATGTGGTACTGGGATATTGTCACTGTGGAGCTGCAAATTGCCTCAGAAAACTGTGAGAATCGACATTTCGGGCATGAGCCCTTCTTCAGGAATGAGGAAAGTTTGTCCAGCAGGCTAAGATAAAGGGTAGGGAGGAGGGACATGGGGGATGGGCGTTGGAAATGCAATAGATGGAAGGAGGTTAAGGTGAGGGTGATAGGCCGGAGTGGGGGTGGGGGCGGAGAGGTAAGGAAGAAGATTGCAGGTGTTGCAGGAAGAAGATGGTGCTGAGTTTGAGGGTTGGGACCGAGACAAGGTCGGGAGAAGGGAACTGAGGAAACTGGAGAAATCTGAGTTCATCCCTTGTGGTTGGAGGGTTCCTAGGCGGAAGATGGAGGTGCTCTTCCTCCAGCCGTCGTGTTGCTATGGTCTGGCGATGGAGGAGTCCAAGGATCTGCATGTCCTTGGTGGAGTGGGAGGGGGTGTTGAAGTGTTGAGCCATGGGTGGTTGGGGTGGTTGGTCCGGGTGCCCCAGAGGTGTTCTCTGAAACGTTCCGCATGTAGGCGGCCTGTCTCCCCAACATAGAGGAGGCCACATCGGGTGCAGTGGATGCAGTAAATGATGTGTGCGGAGGTGCAGGTGAATTTGTGACGGATATGGAAGGATCCCTTGGGGCCTTGGAGGGAAGTAAGGGGGGAGGTGTGGGCGCAAGTTTTGCATTTCTTGCAATTGCAGCGGAAGGTGCCGGGAGTGGAGGTTGGGTTGGTGGGGGGTGTGGACCTGACGAGGGAGTCACGGAGGGAGTGGTCTTTTCAGAACGCTGATAGGGGAGGGGAGGGAAATATATCCCTGCTGGTGGTGTCCGTTTGGATGTGGCGGAAATGACGACGGATGATTTGGTGTATATGGAGGTTAATGGGGTTGTAGGTGAGGACCAGTGGGGTTCTGTCCTGGTGTCAATTGGAGGGATGGGGCTCAAGGGCGGAGGAGTGGGAAGTGGAGGAGATATGGTGGAGGGCATCGTCGATCACGTCTGGGGGGAAATTGCAGTCTTTGAAGAAGGAAGCCATCTGGGTTGTTCGGTATTGGAACTGGTCCTCCTGGGAGCAGATGCGGCGGAGATGAAGGAATTGGGAATATGGGATGGCGTTTTTACAGGGGGCAGGGTGGGAGGAGGTGTAGTCTAGGTAGCTGTGGGAGTTGGTCGGTTTATAGTAAATGTCCGTGTTGATCCGATCACCCGAGATAGAATTGGAAAGGTCTAGGAAGGGGAGGGAGGAGTCTGAGATGGTCCAGGTAAATTTGAGGTCGGGGTGGAAGGTGTTGGTAAAGTGGATGAACTGTTCAACCTCCTCATGGGAGCATGAGGCAGCGCCGATACAGTCATCGATGTAGCGGAGGAAAAGGTGGTGCCAGTGTAGCTGCGGAAGATGGACTGTTCTACATATCCTACGAAGAGGCAGGCATAGCTGGGGTCAATGCAGGTGCCCGTGGCTACTCCTTTGGTTTGGAGGAAGTGGAAGGATTGGAAAGAGAAGTTGTTCAGGGTGAGGACCAGTTCAGTCAGTCAAAGGAGGGTGTCAGTGGAAGGGTACTGGTCAATACGGTGGGAAAGGAAGAAGTGGAGGGCTTTGAGTCCTTCGTGATGGGGGATGGAGGTGTACAGGGACTGGATGTCCATAGTGAAGATATGTTCCAATACCGTACAACCCAGATGGCCTCCTTCTTCAAAGACCGCAATTTCCCCTCAGACGTGGTTGATGATGCTCTCCACCGCATCTCTTCCACTTCCCGCTCCTCCGCCCTTGAGCTCCACCCCTCCAATCGCCACCAGGACTGAACCCCACTGTTCCTCACCTACCACCCCACCAACCTCCATATACACCGTATCATACGTCATCATTTCTGCCAACTCCAAACGGACCTCACCACCAGGGATATATTTCCCTCCCCTCCCCTATCAGTGTTCTAAAAAAACCACTCTCTCCGTGACTCCCTCATCAGGTCCACACTCCCCACCAACCCAACCTCCACTCCCAGCACCTTCCAAAGCTACCACAAGAAATGCAAAACATGCGCCCACACCTCCCCCCTTACTTCCCTCCAAGGCCCCAAGGGATCCTTCCATATCCGTCACAAATTCACCTGCACCTCCACACACATCATTTACTGCATCCGCTGCACCCGATGTGGCCTCCTCTATATTGGGGAGACAGGCCGCCTACATGCGGAACGTTTCAGAGAACACCTCTGGGACACCCAAACCAACCAACCCAACCACCCGGGGCTCAACACTTCAACTCACCCTTTCACTCCACCAAGGACATGCAGATCCTTGGACTCCTCCATCGCCAGACCATAGCAACACGACGGCTGGAGGAAGAGCAACCTCATCTTCCGCCCAGGAACCCTCCAACCACAAGGGATGAACTCAGATTTCTCCAGTTTCCTCATTTCCCCTCTCCCCACCTTGTCTCAGTCCCAACCCTTGAACTCAGCACCACCTTCCTAAACTGCAATCTTCTTCCTGACCTCTCCGCCCCCACCCCCACTCCAGCCTATCACCCTCACCTTAACCTCCTTCCACCTATTGCATTTCCAACGCCCCTCCCCCAAGTCCCTCCTCCCTACCTTTTATCTTAGATTGCTGGACCCACTTTCCTCATTCCTGAAGAAGGGCTCATGCCCGAAACGTTGATTGTCCTGCTCCTTGAATGCTGCCTGACCTGCTGCGCTTTTCCAGCAACACATTTTCAGCTCTGTACTCCAGCATCTGCAGTCCTCACTTTCTCCTCAGGAAACTGTGAGGCAGGTTGAGAGATTAAGAATCCATTAATGTAATGCAGAGGCAGGCACTTTATTTCGACAACATTGTGTTCCAGGTATGAAGAAAGCACACACTGCCACTAACGGCCAAGGCCTCACATGAGGGATAAGGGAGGGAATCTGATGCATCCTCTTCAGCCAATGATTGCTGTTGTTCTGGCAGTGTCCAAACCAGTAAACATAGCACATAGATCATCCAAGTTGACAGGCTACTCAGCCAGTTATTGCTATCTTTCTGACAGTGAATCCAATAGCCCCTGAGATCATCAGTTCCAGTGTAATGCATTTTTTGCAATCCCTCTCCCTGGCCTTGCCAACAACTTGTCCAGTTGCCATGCTACACATCCATACAACTGCAGAAAATGCAATAATTCTCTTTTACCTCCTGCCTTCTCACCAGCTTCAAACTTATCTTATAGCTGAAATAGTGATTTTTTCTTTGCACTGCTTTTAATTTAGTGTACTGTATTCATTGCTCACAAACAGCCTGTTCTACACTGGAGAGATCAGACACAGATTAGCTAAGAACACTTTGTGGAATACCACTGTTCAAATCAAAAGCATAACCATGAACTTCCAGACGCTTGTCATTTTCTTCAACTTGCTCTAAAACTGATATCTCTTTTAAAATGTATTTCCAGGATGAGGGTGTCACTGGCTAGGCCAGCAGTTATTGCCCATGGGGGGGAGTTAAGAATCAACCATATTGCCATGGGGCTGGACTCATATGCAGACCAGACTAGGTAAGGCTGGCAGTTTCCTTCCCTAAAGGGCATTAGTGAATCAGATGGAGTTTGTTTTTTTCCCCCGGTAACAATCAACACATGGTCACCGATAGACTTAATTCTAGAGATTTTTATTTAATTCAAATGCTATTACCTGTCCTAATGGGATTCGAGCCCAAGTCTCAGAACATTACATGTATTAACAGTGATAATACTGCTAGGCCATCACCGTTCCTTCCTTAGCCTCTGCAGTGTTCCAAGAAAGCTCAACATACACCGAAGAAACAAGCGTTTTCATCCTTTAGGACTCAAAATTGAACTCAGCAATTGAAGAGCATAATCTCTGCTCTATTTTATTTTCTTTTTGTTGCGTATTTCAGTTTTACTCTTGTTTTACTCTGTCTTTATTCTTGTTTTGATTTTGGACATAATTGATCATTCTGCCATTCACTCCTGTCGACATATTTTGTATATTAATCTGACCCGTTAACACTCTTCTTGGTTCTACATCATCAAATATCTTGTCCTTGAATGTCTTCTGTCTTCCATCGAAATAAAGTTATGACATTCCTCATTTTTCCTCGTTCTGATGAAGGTTATTGACTTGAAACACAAGCTGGAGTATTACGTCCCTTTGACCAAAGGAGGGAAGGTGGTGGGATGCAACATGAAATCAGGTGGTATGACCGGCTGCCCATCCTTGGCCCAACTGAAACCCTGAAGTCAATACCTAGGCGCATCACATCTGATATTTAACAGCAGCCAGGGGCTATCCATGTTATATGGCATGACTGCCAGATAAAACCCGGATTTTCGTTATGACCTTGAATGATGGGTGGGCTCCCTTTATGGGCAGCCTTTACTCAAACGAAAATACTGTCCCCCAACCTTTCAGCCTTGGAGTGAAATCATAGCCTTCAAGTAAGATTCTAATGAAGGGTCACTCGATCTGAAATGATAACTTGGGTTTCTCTCCACAAATGCTGCCAGACCTGCTGTGCTTTTCCAGTAATTTCTGTTTTTGTTGCCTTTGAGTAAACTCCTGGCCAAAAACTGTTTTTCTTTCCACAGTTGCTGAGTCATGTTTATTTCTTAATCGATACATTTGCCGTGGGCTTTGCAGGCTCAGTGAGCATTCATTGTTTATCCCTAAGAGTCAACTGCATTGCTGTGAGTTTGGATTCACGTGTAGGCCAGACCAAATAAGGATGGTCGACTTCCTTCCGTCAAGGACATCAGTGAACCAATTGATGATAATCAACCGTAGTTACATGGGTGCCATTAAGCCAGCTTTATATTTCTAATTCCAGATTTTTATTGAATTAAAATTTCAAACTTTGCTGTGGTGGGGTTGAACCCATGTCTCCGGATCATTAGCTTGAGTCTCTGGATTACTAGTTCGGTAAATCATCACTGTATCACCACATTCCTTCAGCTAAGGGAAGCATTTCCAGCATTTTTGCTTTTTCCAATGGGATGACAAAGCCATTTCTGATTTTTTTTATGGGCTTGAGAATACTATTTTCTGAAGAATGACTTGTAACAGTCAAGTGACTGGACTTAAATAACCACTATTAAGGATTAGTCGGCATAATGTGCTTCTCATCCAATGTATTTTATTATGATCTAGTTGAATGTTGAGTTACAAGCACAAATCTTTTTATCTTCTTGGTTTTTAGCAAAGATAAAACCATGTTGAATGAGTTCCTCAGATATTAAGAGAAGGAAATAACAACTAAATCAATTTAGAATGCTTTGGGCACTCTTAGCTGCTGAAAGTTCTGTGCATTTCAGAACCAGAAGAATATACAGGACAGGGCTAAATAATAATTATTCCATTATTGTGCCTGGGGATCATATTGGCAGATTACCCCACAGCCAGTCAAATTTCACGCTGCCTGTTCAACTCAATGATTGTATCATGCAGCCCAGCATGAAATGTATTTCTGACTGATGGCACATTCAGCAAGAGCTGAGCTGCCTGCTTGGGTGATGTGACATACAGCTAAGATAGGCTGCAATTATGAAACGCAGCCTGTTTCTCACCTTAAAGTTGGAGAGGGAAGGGCAAGACATATTCAGGTTGCAGTGGATGCTAGAACTGTTTCTCAGCATCTTCAAATGATAGAGAAGTATGCCAGAGGGAAGGATCTCAGGTCTTCATCCAGGCACCGAAGGGAAGAAAGATATTATGATCCCACAGGGAGCAGAGGGGCCCTCCAAGCAAAAGGAATGACTGTAGGGACCACAGAGGTAAGTTCCTGGAGTCTGGCCTCAAGGACAGAGCTACAGTGCTGAGAATAGCTCAATGGCCTACAAAAGAGCTCAAGTTCAGACAATACATCTTCAAAGGACATTGCCTTCCCGGAATATCACCAACTTCTCATCCTGCTCAACGTACCAAAGTCCTGTCAATAACTAATCAGAATTCACTCCTGACACTCGAGCTCACTCTCAAACACATAGTCAATATTGGCTGACTCACAGTTCATCTTCGAACTTCCACATACTTCCAGCTATTTCACTAATGAAGATGCATCATGCAAAAATATCATACAATTCAGACATTCTTGTCTCTCTTTTAAACAACAAGATTCTACACTATAGAAGAAAGCACGGTTGAAGAACAACCACTGCAAGCCTGCATTTCTTGGTCCCTGAAACAGACCTCCACATTGTAAGACCAGCAGTAACCAGCAGTTGCATCTGGCATTGCTAAGAACATTCAGGAATGATTGTACCTTCCTGGCTTATGCACCTTCATCCTGTTATTGAGTATGAAGAGGAAGCTGTAGGTGCTATGACAACGGACATTTTTATTTCTTCCCTAATTCCCTCCCATCATCCTAGTCCTCACCTTCTATATTTATGATATCTGATTCTTAAGATTTGCTACTTCACTAGCTAGTACCACCTCACAGTGAAGAGTGCCAAGAGGAGCAGATGTTTGGTGAAGAGACATTATCACATTATCTGACATCCACTTATATGTGAGCACAGCCTTTTTTTAGATGTAGGACAGAGTTATTGAGGTCTTGTGGTGTAGTGGATAGTGTCCCTACCTTTGAAGTTCAAGTTGTATCCCAGGACATAATAGCCAAGGAAATTGACTTCATAATGCAACCAAAAAGATTTAGTATCTACTTGTAAATCTTGTCAAATACTCCAATAGCAGATGATAAGAACGGGAGGCATTTCTGCTCAGAAGTGTGATGGAAAGATAATTGGAGTTTTCGCAATCACCATGCAAAGCTCCAAACTACAGCTTGAATATTCAGGTACATTTTCTACAGCAACATGAGTTCCTCTAGTGAATTGTAACACACCAGACTTAGAGTCATGAGCAACATTTAGTGAGTCACTGGGCATGAGTTCTCTGCAGCCAGGCATAGGGGAAAGGATGGCATATGTGCAAATGTATTTCAGGATGAGACTGCAGACAAGTTCTGATGCAGAGGACTCAGAAAATGATTTTAGGCTAATAAATACTGATGGTTATCATACACAGATGTCAGTCATATTCACTGGCTTATTCTCACTGTCAAGGAGATTGGAGGATTGTGAATCCAGTGTGATCCAGGTTAAAACCTTGGTGCTCATATTTTCTACCATGGAAATGCCATGGTGATAGGTATGACCCCAGTAGAGTTTGGAGACCCATGTCTCAGCTTTGACTAAACACAGGAAGAAACCATCCAATTTGCTGTGCAAATTAAAAATTAGTTGATATGGTTAGTGTTTTCAACCCTCCCTGGATGTCTGGGAGTTGACTACAATTGGTGTTAATCTCCTGGTGGCCAAAGAAAGCAATCTGGTAAAATTTAAGACAATGTTTTTTTGCAAACCAATTGCAATAATCCATACTTTGGAGACAAAGATTGATCTGGCACAACGACATCCAAATTTTAATATTAAACTGAAAGAAAAAGCCAGGACTTTGACCTTGACTTTGGTGGGCACTGAGGGGATTGGTGGAGTTTCAATTTCACTGGAGGCTGACATGCAGCTTTAAGCTCCAGTTTCTTGGGTCACACTTGACACCACTGTTCAACAGTCCCTCTAAAAAGAATAGATTTAGCCTTTTAACAGGCAGTAAAACATTGAAGTCCAAATGTGGTTTATCAGCCTATTTAACTTCAGAATCTTTTACCAGCAATAAACAAGTGTCGAGTGTCTGTAGATGTACACGCAGTGTTCCTGAGCTTTTCTGATAGGAATTGATCAGGGACACATAACCAGTGAGTGAACATGGCTGAATGCAATAATGACTAATAAGGATGAAAGAAATGGTGATTATAAGGTAGTTTGCATTGCTGTAACCATTATTGATCAGGCTTTTGGAATGTTTAATGGTTGTGGATGCTTTTAATGTGGTTCAATGATGTCTTTCATTGTTGCTGCAATCTAGTTTGTAATTCGGTTTTGTACAAAGCTCCTTAATCCCTGGCCACATCTGTATGCAAAACAAAGGAATAACCTGGAAAACGTATGTTTATTTTTATCATGAAACAGACAAGCTTGTAGTTAAGAATGATGTGGGCTATGTCCAGGTACTTACTTTAACTGCACCTGCATGTTTTTGCAGTACTTTTTAATTTGCTTTCCTGTTTCCTTCCAGTCCTTAAGTTCTGGGTGGACCATTTGTCTCTCACTTCCTTAGAAATGCCACACTGCCAGATTTCTGTGACGTCACTTCTGCTGATGAGGACAGTAATACGATTAGTCTGAGTTGGCCATGCCATCCAAGACCAGTTTGATTCCATATGACTCAGAGTGCCTTCAGATACTAAATGGGATTGCAGGTTGTCACAGCAGTGCAGCAATGTGTGTTGCGGCTCGTTACTAGAATTGTTGTGACCCTGACGGAGGGGTGGTGGCTCTACAGTATGCACGGCCCTGGTGTCGTCTCTCTGAGTGTTAGCCTGCATGGTAATCCACCAGTACCCCAACTATTTCCTCTCTGCCAGTCAGCCCAGAAGGCTGCAGCCGTTATCAAGATGATGCAGTCCAAAGCTGGCCCTCAAGACTCACAGCTATTTGAGTTTATCCTACGGAGCCATCTGCCACCTCTCCTCAGTGAAAGTAAGCAGCTTTCCATCCGTAATGCTGCAGCTACTGGTGTAACATGATTCAGAGGTGTAAAGCCAGGCAAAAGAACCAGCAAGACAGGCACTACCCATTTGCAGAAAGATGAATATATCAGTTTTGTATGCATTCTCATATGTTTGATGGATTAAGTTACTGTAGAATGGCTTGTCGTTGCTTCTTTTATTTTAAAAAAAGAAGACAATAATGGCCCATTGGAGAGTGAGTGAATTGTGTGAAATTATGGAGCAGTATGATGTGAGAAGGAGATTTTATGAGAACTGAAGTCTGGGTAGCCAGTTAAGGGCAGTCTGTCTGAAAGAAAGAGCTTCCTGCTATCACTAGCCTTCCTCCTCCTGTCTTTCCTCATTCCCTTCTTCTATGTGAGGCACTGTTTTCATCCTATTGTGAGGTTCTGGGTCTTGATGGAAGAGGTGGCAGTTCAATGGTCCCTTCCTTGGCATGTAGCTGCCTAAAGCTGCTGATTGGTGTGGAGTCAGGAGACGTGATCCCTGCGGATTCTTCGTGGATACAGACTGAGAGTCAAAGCACACTCCCTCCTCTTCCAAATGCACACCATTTTCCCTGTCAGCTGCTTCTGCTCAATCTCACTGTCATGCAGGATCCAGGAAAACTGGAACCATAGCTGTCATTAAAGAAAACAGCCTTTCTGTTAAGTCTTTAACACCTCTGAAATCATTTACAAATTTCACAAACGTTTACAACCTCCTCCATAGTTCCAAGATGGTACTTTCACTCACTCTGCTGGAACAAAAATAAGTCAAATACACTTCATCTAAAAGTTCATTATTGATTAATTTAGGAAGATAGTAATTAAGAGTGGGACTAGGCAATACAGCCCTTTCAGCTCACTCTGCCATTTAACATGATCATGGCAGATCTTACCCTGGTCCACTTTCCTGCCTGCTGCCCATAGCCTTTTACCCTGCTTTTCATCTGAACATGTCTATTTCTTTTTTGAATGTATTGATTGATTCTGCTTTCATTGCGCAATCCTCTAATAGAAGTTGTTTCTCCATTTCTCAGTTTTGAACCTACCTCCTCTCACTATATCCATCACCTCTTGTTTGTCACTGTCCCACAAGGGGGAGCATCTGTTCAATTTCCATCTCAAACAATCCCCTTTTGCATTTAGTGTAACTCAGTCAGATTCCAACACCACCACCCCCTCCACACCACCCCCCCCCCCCCCCCCACCCCCCGACACCACCACCCCCAGCCATTTTTCAGAACTCCAGCAAGAACAAATCCAATCTTTTGGATTAAATTGGAGTAGTAGGTGATTGGGGATAGGAACACAGTCTCTTGTGCAACTGAATGCAATTTTATTTGATGTGTTTAAGAGAGGTCCAACTCACAGAATCACAGACATGTTACAGTGCACAAGAAGCCATTCAGCCCATCATGTCTGCATAGGGTCATTAAATGAGCACCAATTAGCACCACTCCGTACTAAAGTTCTGCTTTTTCCTCATACCATTTCCATTCAAATAATCATCCAATGCTTTCTTGAATTCCTCAACTGATCTTGCCTCCTCCACACCTGCACTCCCTAACTACTCACTTATGAAAAGGTTTTTCCTCACAATACTCTTTTTTTTCTTTTGCAGATCATTTTAAAACTATGCCCTCTTGTTGTTGTTGTTTTCACAAGAGGGAAAACCTTTATCAGATCTCCTCTTAGCCTTCTTCTCCCCAAGTAGAAGAGACCAACTTCCTCAATCTATCCTCCTGCATGGTACAAAATTAGAGGATAAATGCCCATGTAACGCTGTTTGACAATTCAATTTCCCCATTCTGCATGCTTCAAAAGTAGGTATGATGCACCAACTTGAGTATCCTAGCACAGCAAATGCAGGCTACACTGGACTTGGCTGAAAACTACCTAGCTACCATTTTGTGAGCCACAGTTTTATCTATTATTGAGACTAGTGGCATGACAGTGCTGAATTTTGTAGCTCCAGTCTATCCTATCGCACTGCTGAGAAAAGGGGAGTTGATGGAAAAACAAAACTGTTTTGTTGGACATCAATGCTCCTAGGTTAGAAAAGTGGGAAAAATAACAATGGCATGTTTTCTGACAATAGTCACTAAACCTAGCTCAACCAAAATTGTGTTAGATCTTGAGCAAATGCTGGACTAAAATTAACTGTAACATGCCAACACTCAGTGTAAGGGATGATTCATGAATAATAGCTACTTAGTCAGCTACCACTGGGTAAGTCCCATTCCTTTTCACTGATCTGTGTTTTCTTCAAGCTCTGCTCACCAGTTAGGTGAACAGGAACATGGTATTAACCTATATGTAAACATAGAGTATGAGCCATTTACAAACCATTTGCACCTCTAGTTTTCAATATTTATGTCACCAACTGGACAAAATCAGGTCAGAGGCTAATTAAAGAGATTATGTGTATGATATCATGCAGCCTGCTGCGATGTCACCTCTGTTTGCATCAATGCTTTCCCATCTGTGGTCAATATGCACACCATCTGTGGGTCTTAATCCAGGTCATTGCTTGATCATTATGTGTGTCAGCTTGGTGAAATGGCTGAAGTGTATTACTTAAAGCCAAGGTTTATATACATCCTTTATCTTTTTCAAATCATCACCTGTGTCTGAATTGTTAAACAAAATCTCTATGAGATAAAATTTTACACTCTTTTGAATGGACTTTTGAAAAAAGTACACATAGCAGCCCATATCTTAGTGCTTAAAAATTGTCATGTATTTTCTCTTTATTCAACATTGATTTATATGGTTGTTTTGATTGTAGGCCTATTAGATGCTTGCAATGTCTCACTGACACAAGAAATTAATTATCACCATTAAAGAAACATTTGATCATGTCTGAAATTATTTAATGAATAATTAATTAGCAACAGAATTTAAGTTAGAAACAAAGAATTAAATTAATTTTCATGTGCACCTAGAAAGAATATGAATTTTTAATATTACGGCAAACCTATAATGTATGTTTTTAAATTATGCCTGCTCTGTGTGCAAATGGGTAGCCTCTTAGATTAGTGTCTTACAAAAAAAACATAATTCTGTCAATATTGAGGAAATATTAGCATGCACCACCACATTGGGAGATTTTTATTCTTCACAGATGAGCGAATGAACCCAAATCTCAAGAGCATACTTTTCAAAAGAATGATCGTTATGGAGCTTTGATCTGAGATTGAGACAGTGGAGATGGTTTCACTGTGATGTTTTACTTGACTTAAATAAAAAGGATATGAAGCTCTGCTGATTTCCTGCCATGAATACAATCTACTCTTTGATGAATCTATGGTTCATCCTGTATGAACTGTAACTAGGAGAAAGTGAGGACTGCAGATGCTGGAGATCAGGACTGAAAATGTGTTGCTGGAAAAGCGCAGCAGGTCAGGCAGCATCCAAGGAGCAGGAGAATCGACGTTTCGGGCATGAGCTCTTCTTCAGGAATGAGGAGAGTGTGCCAAGCAGGCTAAGATAAAAGGTAGGGAGGAGGGACTTGGGGGAGGGGTGTTGGAAATGCAATAGATGGAAGGAGGTTAAGGTGAGGGTGATAGGATGGAGTGGGGGTGGGGGCGGAGAGGTCAGGAAGAAGATTTCAGGTTAGGAAGGTGGGGCTGAGTTCGAGGGTTGGGACTGAGACAAGGTGGGGGGAACTCATTTCCCCTCCCCCCACCTTGTCTCAGTCCCAACCCTCAAACTCAGCACCACCTTCCTAACCTGCAATCTTCTTCCTGACCTCTCGCCCCCACCCCCACTCCATCCTATCACGCTCACCTTAACCTCCTTCCACCTAACGCATTTCCAACGCCCCTCCCCCATGTCCCTCCTCCCTACCTTTTATCTTAGCCTGCTTGGCACACTTTCCTCATTCCTGAAGTGGGGTTCATGCCCGAAATATCGATTCTCGTGCTCCTTGGATGCTGCCTGACCTGCTGCGCTTTTCTAGCAATACATTCTGAACTGTAACTAATCTAGAATGAGATGATCTGGTGTCCTCAATGGCATATTTTCTGGTGTGTTTTAGGGAGAAAGCAGGAAAATGCGGTTGAAAAACCTATTGAGGAGAAAGTGAGGACTGCAGATGCTGGAGATCAGAGCTGAAAATGTGTTGCTGGAAAAGCGCAGCAGGTCAGGCAGCATCCAAGGAACAGGAGAATTGACGTTTTGGGCATAAGCCCTTCTTCAGGAATGAGGAAAGTGTGTCCAGCAGGCTAAGATAAAAGGTAGGAGGAGGGACTTGGGGGAGGGGCGTTGGAAATGCGATAGGTGGAAGAAGGTCAAGGTGAGGTTGATAGGCCAGAGTGGGCTGGGGGCGGAGAGGTCAGGAAGAAGATTGCAGGTTAGGAAGGCGGTGCTGAGTTCAAGGGATTTGACTGAGACAAGGTGGGGGGAGGGGAAATGAGGAAACTGGAGAAATCTGAGTTCATCCCTTGTGGTTGGAGGGTTCCTAGGCGGAAGATGAGGCACTCTTCCTCCAACCGTCGTGTTGCTATGGTCTGGCGATGTAGGAGTCCAAGGATCTGCATGTCCTTGGTGGAGTGGGAGGGGGAGTTGAAGTGTTGAGCCACGGGGTGGTTGGGTTGGTTGGTCCGGGTGTCCCAGAGGTGTTCTCTGAAACGTTCCGCAAGTAGACGGCCTGTCTCTCCAATATAGAGGAGGCCACATCGGGCCTGCTGCACTTTTCCAGCAACACATTTTCAGCTTTGAAAAACCTATCAGCTATGATCAAATGGCAGAGCAGCTTCGATGGGCCAAATGGCCTAATTTCTGCTCCTATGGTCTTATGGCCTTATATTCTTGTCAAACTCCATTGTTTCTTCCATTCGGGTCTAGCCACATGTCTCTTATATGCCTTTCTATTTGTTTGTATTCTAGTACCTCTGAGCACTCATTACCCTAGCCTCTGGAACCCCACTCTCTAGCTTGTTGCCTCCCTCTGTTTCCAAAGCCTCCTAAAACCATTTCTGTTTTACTGATGCTTTGACGTACTAATACATTCTTTCTCTTTCTTCACTCGGTTTAGTCTGCAGTCATTGTTCCTAGTCCTGTGAAGCAGAGAAATAACCATCTGTCGATGAGATGAATATTATACAAATGTGAGGAATTATTTTCAGCACAATACTGTGAATGAAATATGATTACCTGCTACAATTTTGTTTTGGCTTTGAAATAGGTTGGAAAGGTCATTGAGATGACTGCAAGAGGCAAGCAGCTGCCAATACATGGAAACTTCCAACAACAATAATTAGCACATAATTGGCCATTGGGTCGATTTAGAACACTTCTCCACAGGTAGTACTTGAGCAGTGATTATGAAGGGGCAAGTGACACTGCCAGTTAAATATCACAATTGTGCCTCCAAATGTATAAATGGTAATACTGACAATCAGTTGCTGTACTTAAATCATAGAATCCAGTTTCAAAAAAGGACTGTTTCTTTTTACAACTGTAAATTCACAATCCTGTTTTCACCTAAACTGCATGAACTTTTGTACTTAATGGTTAAGGTTTTCAGTTTCCCATTATTTAAGGGGCATTTTTCACAACAATGAGGCTTTGCCATGTTAGCAGCTAGTTTCCACTAAATAGTAAATCTTGTCAGAGTATCAGGACATGGAATGCCAACCCATGGGAATTTTCTGTACCTACCTGGAGCTTTTTGAAGGCTGAGGATGGAGGGAGTGCTAATTGGGCAGGAAACGAAAACTCGGTTTCTGACGGCAAGTTAAGATTTTGATATTAAGTTCTCAAAACCTTTCAGATGTATCGTCTTTCCTACTTCCTCCTGTTTTGCATTCATTAGAATGTCCCAAATAGTTATGAGCACACTAGCCTCCTCAAATTATGGACATGATTCCTACTTGCTAGTCAGAAATTGGAAACACAATTTCACAACCTGACTGTTTATATGAGGCATGTACCTGGTGGGATAGACTTCTTTCTCTAAGGTTCAGCAAGTACAAACTTCTTTGGTTACTTGGCTCCTTCATAAAATCATTAATTTCTTTGCGCTTAAAAAGTCGTCCCAAGCAAGGCACCCTGGCTCTCACCAACATACCTGACCAAGGCAGTCAAACGAGGTGTAACTTAAAGCACCATCTTTTGTCCTTGTACCGTGCAAGCCTTTGGTGAAAAACTATCAGGTATGCATGTTCTCCTACTTGTAATGAAAGGTCAGTGACCTGATGATGTATAAGCTGCTCAGTGTTGTGGCTTCTTTTATGTTTTAATTGTGAACTCTGGCAAATGTGTGAGAGACAGTACCTACTTGCAAGTAATGTAACAATCGTAGTTGCAATGAAATGACAGGCATCACTTGCACAGGAGGTGTCTGATGGAGATTCCTGGCACCCAACTTCCTATATGACAATCCTTTGCACCAGCAACATTACAATGCTACCTCACACTCATAGAGGCATGAAGCATTGTACAAGTTGTGGCCCACATCCTAGCAGGGTGCAGCAGACCTTTCATCCTCTTGCAGCACTGCAATCAGGTTTTTCTGAACTGTAATGAACACTGACCTCTGCATCCATTTCTGTCCAGGCTATCTTTGTCAGCTGGGATGGCCTGTTGTTGCCTTCCATCAGAAAAAAGAACATTCCTTCTCTCCTGTACAACCTCAGGAAAACCTCTGGGGAGATATTCCTGACGCATGATACATTTTATTTTGCCTGAGCTCTGATATCTCTGCAGTAGGTGGGTTGATGAGCGGAGTTGCTCCTGGGTTGCAGACAATTATGTGGTATTTGGTCCTTTTTAAATATTTTACCCTATTATTGGAACCACATGTATAATCATGTGGCACACCAGTCCAGCCCCTGAACAGAAATCCCTCCCACTCTTACTCCACACTCCAAATTTATTTGCAATAAAAGAAGCCTTATTTACTTTAATGTTCAGTTTTAACTGAAGGAAATCCCTGAAGGGCAGATATTCACAGCAGTTTAAATGTATCCTACTTTTCCTGTAGCAGCCATTCTTTCCCTCATTACTGCTCAGTGAGCAACTTTGGTCCTTTCAAATTTACAATGTGCAAAGCACAGGCAAAATGGACAGGCAAATGTTTTTTACTCTGTTTGAGGAAACCTGTCAATGCTGAACTAATATTGAAATGCAAATGATGTAGTCCTAGAAAGGAAAAAAGTGTGGCTTAGAGACTAGTCTCCACAGACCTCAATTACCATTTCCTCACGCAATGATAATGTTATGGAAATGATTTGACCCAAGGCTAGGAAGCACTATATTGGTGCTTGTCTCACTGTATTTCTGCTTCTTCCTGACAAACAGGTGGGAGGTTATTTTTCACGTTGATGCACCAGTTTTCTTTTAAGAACATCACTCTAGCCAAAGCATTTTTTAAACAATTTAGGAAAACTAACAGCAAATGTTTTAGAAGTTTCCAGTTTCTGGTCATTTAGCTTTTCAGAATTTAAAAGCTCACAAAAACCAATATCTTTATTTGTGTTCTGTCATTAAACTCACAGAAAAATACAACATAGGAAGAGACCATTCACTCCATTGTGGTGTTGCTGGCTCTTCAGTTGAGCTATTTAAATTTTTGCCATCCCCTTCTGGTTCCTCCCAGCTCCTTAAGTTATTTTATTTCTAGTATTTATCCATATTTATTTTGCATTAATAAGTTTACGTAATTGGCAAAAGAAGTTCAACACAGCTAAATATGTTGAAGCACATGTTAATACAGAGAACATGGAGGTCACTTATTACTTGGAAGGTGCAAATCTGGGTGGGAATCTAGTACAAAGGAATCTCAAAGTACGAATACATCACACACTAATGGTTTTACCACACGTTAGCATGGCCATTAAAAGAAAACAAACAAAGCCCCACTCTGCTATATTTCTAGAGGGATAGAATTGAAAAGAAGTTATATTATGCCACTTATTGAAACATTGGTTAGACAACACTCAGTTTACTAGATATTTTTCTGGTGACCATATCATAAGACAGGATATTGAAACACTGGAAAGTATACAGTGCTAATTGTATCAGAAATGTGCAGGTAAGCATATCAGGAAAGGAATGACGTCTTTACGCTTGAGGAAATCAGTTGTTAATTTTAAATCTGAGGGTTTTTTTTGTTAAGCAAAAATATTAAGGCACATGGGCCAAAGGCAAGTATATAATCAGCCATGATCTCATTGAATGGTGGAACAGGCTTGAGGAGCTGAATAACTGACCTCTGTTCCTATGTTCCTAAAATAGGGCAGAGGCATAACTTATCTTCAAGCAATGAAAGGTTTTCATAGAGTGAAAACAAAGAGAATATTTCCTCCTATGGGGAAGACCGCAACAAGGGACCATCAATGAAAGATCATTGCCAAGAATCCAGTCGGGAATTCAGAAGAAATTTATTTGTCTAAAGAGTGGTGAGAAGGTAGAACTCACCATCACAGAGCATAATTGAATTGAATAGTATAAATATATTTAAGGAAACATTAGATTATCATATGACAGAAAATGTTGCAATGCTAGGTATAGATAAGGAAAGACGGAAGGAGGTTTGAATGGAGTGTAAACATTGGCATGGACAGTTTGGGCCACCTGGTTGTGTACTGTATATTCTCTGCTGTGCTGTCACACCACTGTATGCTCTTCCCTAAGCTATTTCACTGGTGTCTACCCTCTACTGTGCTTTTCCTATGCTGTATATCCTCTGCTATGCTGTAACACTATGTCCTCTGCTGCATTGCATATCTGTTGCAATGCTGTTCATCCTCCTCTGCAGATCTATGAATGTTACCACTGAATTTGTTTCCAATGGTTCCTCATATAACTTTCTTTTGTTTAAATCAATTTAAATCTGTGACTTCTACTTACTGATCCTTCTGTTATAGAAAACATTCCTTAATTATTCATGCTAAGAAAATTGTTCTTGATTTTGTTCATTTTTATCAAGTCTCTTTTTTATACTCTCTGTTTTTAGGTCCACATATCTGAAGACCCTCATCCCTGGTACCATTCTAATAAACCTCTTTGCCATTCTCTCCCTATTTCACTAGTTGTGCTTGTGTCCTCCTGGAGTCTCTTTTATCCTCCAGATGATTTCTGAGCCTCATACTCATTGATGGTCCCTTGTTGCGGTCTTCCCCATAGGAGGAAATATTCTCTTTGTTTTCACTCTATGAAAACCTTTCATTGCTTGAAAATAAGTTATGCCTCTGCCCTATTTTAGGAACATAGGAACAGAGGTCGGTTATTCAGCTCCTCAAGCCTGTTCCACCATTCAATGAGATCATGGCTGATTATATACTTGCCTTTGGCCCATGTGCCTTTCAATATACAAACTCAGGTTTCTGACATATATCAAAAAGAGTCACATTACTCACTAAATTATGGCGCAACCCTCTGTAGGAATTTGTCTGGTGGATAATATGAAGAATTACATAGATGAATCAATACACTGGACCTCAGCCCACATCACAACAGTGGGCTAATTCACTGAGAACAGAAAGAAAAAAATAAAAAGCAGCACTGAAATTATACAGCAAGCACCTATTTCTTCACAGCATTTCATTTACTGTAAAAGTTTGAGAACTCTCTATTTCACAGTTTCTGAATAAGATCGTTCATTAAGATATAAGATCAACAAAAAGCTTTTAGACTATTGTTTTGTTGAATTTTTACAGTTATAATTCTGCATTTATGTCAGACTATACTACAGCAGGTGTAGTAACACCTGTATAGTAGCACCTCTGAGTTGGAAGGCCATGTGTACAAGTCCCACTTCAGATTTTGCAGTACATGTTTCAGACTGTTGATGGTATCAGTTTCAGATGGTGCATCATACCTTGGCAAAGTCTATTCTCTTAGGTAAGCATAAGGGAGTTCTCCCAATGCCATGGTCAATATTTACCTCTGCAACAATAATCATGAAAAAACAATTTTGTGGTTTGATTGCTGTTTGCAAGTTGGCTGTCACAATTACTATGTTATAATATTGACTGTATAGATTACAAATCACTTCATTACTATTGTATAAATATAATATCTTTCCTTTTCCTTTCTTGAAACTTCTTTATCTTTTAAATCCTGCTTCGGCCATCAAACCTCCAACAATAACTTCCATTACCTCCTTGTCACTGATATTGAGATTATTCATTTTGTTGTGGTTACTGATTCCCTTCTTCCTGCAGTTTAGACTTTTTCTGAGGTTCTAGCCCTGAACTAATTCACATTTTACCTCTTCTAATGCCTTCTCCAAACTCACCTTGGGTCATGAGACCCATCTTCTGCTCCCTCAGTCTGACGCAAAGCTATTTTGCACCCAACTTCCCTTTCTGGTCAGCATGTTCGGTGTTGTTAATGGTTGTCACACAGAGTCCCTAAAGTATGCAAGCAAGCCATCAAGTCCAGATCGATCCTCCGAAGAGCATCCCACCCAGACCCACTCTCCTACTCTATCCCTGTAACCCTGTATTTCTCATGACTAATCCACCTAGCCAGCACATCCCTGGACACTATGGGCAATTTAGCATGGCCAATCCACTGATTCTGCACATCTTTGGACTGTGGGAGGAAACCAGAGCCACCCGGAGGAAACCCACACAGACATGGGGAGCATGTTCAAACTCCATACAGACAGTTGCCCAAGGGTGGAATCAAACTTGAGTTCCTGGCACTGTGAGGCAACAGTGCTAACCACTGAGCTACCGGACTGCCCTCTCACCTCTTGTGCTGCTCACTTTGCCTACAACGATGCCATTATTACCACTCTCCTCAAAAAATCAACACTTGATCCCTTGTGGCCTTGAAAACTACTGCCTTATTCCAATCTTCCATTCAGCTAATGACAGAACAGGGGTGAGAGTAGAAGGCTGTTTGTGTGACTGGAACTGGTGTGCAAAGGTGTTCTGCAGAGACCAGTGTTAGGTCCCTTACTGTTTATGATATTCATTAATGATGTAGCAGGCAGGATGATAAGTAAGCTGTTGATGAGACAAAGATTGACTAGGTGGTTGACAGTGATAAGAAAGATTATAGAACAATATAATTGGATTGATCAGATGAGCAGATCAATGGCAGGTGGAATTTAATCCTGTTATATGTGAGGTGATGCGCTTTCAAACAAGGAACAAGTCAGGGAAATATTCAATGAACAATAAGGCACTAAGGAACTCTGGAAAACAGAGAGATCCTGGGGTGCTTGTCCACAGACCTCTGAAGCTGACAGGATAGGCTAATAGGGCAGTTAAGAAGGCATACGGGACACTTGCCTTTAACAGTTGTGGAATAGAATATTAGAGTGGGGAGGTCATGTTGGAGCTGTACAGAACTTTGGTTAGGCCACAGCTGCAGTATTGTGTGCAGTTCTGGTCACCACACTTTAGGAAGGATGTGATTGCACTGGAGGACGTGCAGAGGAGATTCACCAAAATGTTGCCTGGGATAGAGCTCTACACATTTCGGCTGTGTAGAGAGGCTGGATAAGCTCAGGTGGTGTGCTTTGGAGCAGAAAAGGGGAAACCTGACAGAGGTGTATAAAGTGCAGTACAAATGTAAGTTGTTGTTTTTAACAGTTATTGCTGACTACTCTCAAAGGTGAATATCAGTTCCCTATGCCCTCAAAACTATTTTATCCAGATATTCCTCAATGCTTGAAGTAATCTTGCTTAACAAATAGTAAACCACCTCCTGATCATTTCATCTACTGATTGTTTTTGCTTGCAGAAAGTAATAGAATATCTGTCAAATAAATTCCTTAATAAGCAAACAAAAAGCAAAAGCTAGTGATAAAACAGTATTTGTATTTTACAGTAGCTGTTTAGCTTAACTAATTTCATGTGCACCAAAAATGTACAGTTCATAACTCCTGCATTCAACCAGGATATAACTGTTTTCCTTGCACAGTGCTTTATTTTGCTTTTCTCTCAAAACACAGATTTATCTATTTCGTTTAAATCTCTTTGGAGCTTTCAAAGAGGTACACTGATTTTAAAAAAGGCATGGTAATAAATGGCTTCAAGTGACTGGAACCAAGCAGAAACTTAAATTCCTGCCTCTTAAATTCAAAAGCAGCTGCCATCAAACATATATTTAATCAAATCACAGTTCTTGTCATGGTTAACATAGGGCGCCCTCAGTCTCATGTGTGCGTGTGTATTTGTCAGTTGATGGCTGCATGCATCAATGACAAAGCCAGATACTTGCACCTCCTGCACGTCTCCCTGCTCAGAGAGAAACAATGAAGTCTTCTCTCCTGATACGTTAATGCGAGCAAACTGTGAGATATTGGCGATCACACCAACTCCATGTTGAAAAGATCAGAGGTATAGAATTTGACAGACATAGTGACCCAGATGATCAATGGGACCTTGTGGTTGCATGCCTGCTTGAAGGAAGTGGCGCAGTTTAGTGTCTACTTCCATGGTAACCTGTGGCCAGATCAGATACTGCCACAGGCTGAAGTGGAAGTATTAGAAGTATTCCCTAAATACTGTAACTTGGTGATCTGTTCAATTGGGAGCCCTTCTCCTCCAGCCTCTGTGTACAGCCGTCCTTCTCTTCTTGAGCTTTATCATCCAAGAAAGACTGGAACTGAAGGCCCAGTGAGTGATAGCAGGCCATCTGCTGACAGCCTCTCAAATTGCACTGAAGTCCTTGATAAAGTCAAACACTACTTGCTCCAGAGGAAATCCCCAGCAGTGTAGAATGTAATATTTACACCAACTCATCAACAGCAAATAAATGCACCTCTCCCGAAAATCCCTTGCTGATGTCTTTTAATAACTCTGGTGAGGAATGCCTTGTACGTGTTTAGTTGTGACTAAAAGGATGCATGCCTTTGAAATGGCAAGCTGAAATGGGTGCTGAGCAACATCATGATCTGCCCATCCTGCATGGTACCAATACAATCAGGCCACGCTGCACAATTATCATCGCTAGTGTATCTGGAAATGGATAAACTGTCGATTTTCAGCATCACTAGTTTTCTCTAACATGGGTACCAACAATACTACAGAATCTAGTTTTGTAGTCAATTTATTAATTAGCGCAATTAGATAAAAAAATTTTGAAAAAGAAAATACTATTTTGCTATCTTGCTGATAACCGAGTAAGTTCTGAACTTGTTATAAAATGTCTAATTTTAAACTCCCGTCTGTCAGAGAATAAAATGCATTAAACACTTATCTAATCAAGGGTGTTAAATATATAGTTCACAAAAATGCTTTTGAGAGCTGAGGGTAATTAAAATTAAATGAACTTTTATGCTCTGTAGAGGCTAAATTGAAGAGACCAAACAACACCTTTCATTTTCCTTTCAGTTAATTTTGATATTTCAGCCCAGAAGTGTCTGCTTTTCTCTGAGGATTCTGATCCAAGAAGCATCGTGTAATGTTTATATTACAAGGGTCATACGGGTCATAGCAATTGACTCACTTTAATCCAAAACTCTGGAAAAGGCTGTGACATAATGAAGTTATCATGTGTTGAGTCTATGATTCCACGTAACACTGTACCCCCATTGTTTTTGTGCGGCATAGATGAACTTCCACAGATGATTTTAATTTAATTTCTCCCCAAAGGGACTTTAGTTCAATATCTGACTATCAAAACATCAAAGTGTAGCATTTAACAGGTTAGTTTTAATTGGGCTTGATTTTTATTTTGAGTTGCCTTGCATTAATTGAATTTGGTATGTACTGTTAGTATTTACATTTATTGTCTAGCAATATTCCGACAAAAAGCAGAGGTTATGCAACCTGCTAAACAAATCTTGATTTCACAACTTGTTAAATGATGCACACGATAGCTGTCAAATCATATGATTAAGAAAACCTTGCATTTAAATAGCATACTGTCACATCTCTCAGAAACACCTTAATGTACTTCACAGAGAATAAATTACCTTCAAGAGGAATGCATGTTTTACAAGAAAATGAAGCAGCTATTTTTCACACAGCATGTTGCCACAAACAACAGTAAGATGAATGACCAGTTAATCTGTTTTCAATAGCATTGGCTGAAAGAAATGTTAGTCAGGATACTAAGTGAGTTTTTCCATGAATATTTCTGAATGTCTAAGCAAACTCTAGAACAAGAGATATGGGATCTTGGTTTAACTCCTTATTTGAAGGATTGTCCTTACTTTGACTTAGCCCTTCTTAAATAAGCATTGTTTTACTAAACAGACACTGAAAACTTTGTTTATAATGCAAAATCATTTTGTTTTAACTTGAAACACAAAGCAAAATACTGTACACCTAAGTGATTTAATCATTGATATCCGCTGTTTGCTATCATCGATGAGGACTTTACAACCAACAAAACAAAAAGAGAATCATAAATTTTGAGCAAATAATGATTAATATATTCAAATACGTTCCAAGGCATTGACATACCTTAATATCATGAGTGCATTGATTAGCTGCCTAAGAACTGTTCACATTGCTTATATTTCTCTTCCATTGACTGCATTAGCATGATTTGACACACTGGACAGATGTGTTCAGTTCATCTCTATTTATATATTTAAATACGTTAATTGAAAACCTTAAGGTTGAATCTTATAAGGATTTGAGCAATGTGGGCTACACCAAGATGTATGGCAGAATCAAACTCAAAGTGTGGTGAGGCCCATCTTGACATCAAGATCATCTCACCCCATTTTTCATGCTTTTCATAGGCAGCGTGGTGCGCTTCTTGCCAGGTAGTGACAAGTTGCCAACTGACAGAGATTAATGCTTGTTACATTCCTTGTTGACAGCCCAACTGCCTCATTAATATTCCAGGTGCGATCTTATCAAACTTGTCAAACAAGCAGCCATTGGAAAAACCTGATATGAAAACTGGAGAGTGTGTTTGACTCCTCCTCCAAATGACCTCCAGCTTCCTCATGGTGAAACTGCAAACACTCCCTGCACCTAGTCTTCCATCATGGATACTGGTACCTGACTCTCAGGGAGCCATTGGTATCAGGCTGGCTTCTCTCCAAACCTGCAAGCTCAGACTTTGGCAGCAAGACACACCAGAAGCTAGAAGAGTGTGGCTGAATGGGTACAATACTGCAGAGGGACATGCACCCAGTCCACAGTGTGGATCAGGCTGGTCCTTTGCTCTCTCAGCACACATTCCCCAATGCCTACAATATTCTAAGAGGCTTAAACAAGTCAAATTAACTTCACTCTTACTCTTCTATTCTTTTCTTTTTCTCTTTTCCTCAAATACCTCCCCTATTCTTTACTTTCTGTCCATAAAGGTCAGGTGGGTGGACCTCTTAGAATATGAGTTCCCTGACTGGGGCTGTTAATTGCAAGCAATCAGGGAGCCCTAGCTGACAGATAAAATCAGAAGTGTTAGACATTCCTGACACTTTGACAGTTGGTTCTGAGGCAGCTGGATCACTATCAAGGCATCTCCCCATGTAAATAAAAGTTGACTTGGTGATGGCCTCTGTGAAGTTAATTCACAAATGAACTCTCCTTAATTCATCTTCCTTCTCTGCTATTTTGTTGCTTCTTTCTCAACCACTAAATGGCACTAGTTAAGGAAATGCACCATCGGTCCTGTCATTTACTGAGGACCATGGCCCTTATTATACATTATCAGCTCAAACTTGGAGGCGTTGTGGCATATTTGGAGCTGAAGAGCACAAAAATGAAATCTCTCTAAAGTGGTAGGCTATGAAATGTCCCACTCCAGCAAGCCCCGGCCCATTTCATATGAAGTGCACAAAACACAATAGTATTGAAACCTTAATGGTTCAACATCAGAACAGATTCATATCAGAGGAAGTTGTTTGGGAGTTTCAAAGTTAGTCTTTCTTGAGAAACAAACATTGATTACACATACTGGCCATATTTCCCCATTCATCGTGGGTGGATATACTAAAATAGAGCACAGATTGAATAGTGTACTTCTGATGACTTAAAAGAGAGACCTAATCTGCCATGGGTCAATGCTGCATTAGTCAAGTATTATCTTACATGAATAAAGGCTCTAACAACTCGCAAAAGGAACAACATCCCTTGTTAGTTTCTTTTCTTGTTATAGAAGAACAGATGTTGCTGTTTTTTAGCAACATACTGGCTGTTTTTAAAAGAAATTCTTAAAGAGTACAAAAATATTAGTAAATGACAAGCCTATTCCTACTTATTCATCCTCCCAAAGGGATGAATAGTCCTATAATAAATCCAAGGCTTGATACTGGAATTCAATTGTTCAATTCTGTCTTCTTCTAACTCCAAAGAATACATCAGGAAAACTTTCCAGAATACAATGCCTCATTCCATATGGGAAAAAGATGATATGTATGGGAAACTCAGCAGGTCTGGCAGCATCTATAGAGAGAAGCAGAGCTAACGTTTCTAGTCTGAGTTGGCTCTTCAGAGAGTTCAGACTTGAAAAATTAACTCTGTTTTTCTCTTCACAGATGCTGCCAGACCTGTTGAGTTTTTCCAGCATTTCCTGTTTTTATTTCAGATTTTTAATATCTGCAATATTTGACTTTTATTGTACATAAGAAGTTGGATTCAATCCACACCACATTGGGGGGACCTGTGGCTGTCATGTAGTTGAAATAACATCAATAAACCTGTCGCCCATTCTCACTTGATTCTTCATTCCATCGCCCTAACTGAGATCTTTGATATTTTAGATAATTTATATTCAGACATTTGACAACAGCCAGATAATCTCTTCTTGTGTTGCTGATTGAGACATAAATATTAGGTCAGTGTTATAGTTATTCTCCCTACAGGAGGATTCAAGTACGCAGGTTCACTTTGTGTTTATTGAAACAATCTCAGTCTTAGACTGACCAAACAGAATTCTGTCTCATATTCTGTCTTGGTTCTGCCTGGCTATGTTCTACCTTTGTCCAATCCTGGTGCAATGCCCAGCTGACATGCGCTAAAATGGCCAACACCACACGCATAAATTGTTTACACTTCTTTCCCACACAGCAAACAGAAAGCCTCTGTTCCAGGTCCCTCCCTTACTCTGTACACAGGTATATGCCGACACTCCAGCTTGCCCTGAAGGCTGATGCTGGCCTCAGAGTGCATATGGTCCCACCCAGCCACTCCCACCAATGTGGACCTCTGAGGGTGACCAAGGACTATGCCACTCCATAGCCTAAGACTGCGAGGCATTGCCTCACTCCTGCTGCAAAATCGTATTAAGTCCCACTACAGTTAGGACACTACAGTTTGTGGGCGGCACGGTGGCACAGTGGTTAGCACTACTGCCTCGCAGCGCCGGAGACCCGGGTTCAATTCCCGCCTCAGGCGACTGACTGTGTGGAGTTTGCACGTTCTCCCCGTGTCTGCGTGGGTTTCCTCCGGGTGCTCCGGTTTCCTCCCACAGTCCAAAGATGTGCAGGTCAGGTGAATTGGCCAGGCTAAATTGCCCGTAGTGTTAGGTAAGGGGTAGATGTAGATGTACATGTAGAGGTATGGGTGGGTTACGCTTCGGCGGGGCGGTGTGGACTTGTTGGGCCGAAGGGCCTGTTTCCACACTGTAAGTAATCTAATCTAATCTAATCTAATAGGGTTAACACTTTCTGAGCTCTTTCTCACAACAGAGGGTAGAGAGTACCTTCTTTTAACATTAATATAAAAGGTGATTTCTCTGACAATGCACTAATTCCTCAGCACTGCATAGATTTTGGTGCCCAATCATCTGACTCAGAAGTGAAAGTACTACCAGTATAGCCTCTGCTGGCATCTTTCTTTTTTTCTTCCTAAAAGTTCCCAGAGAAAATTGAATGGCATAATCAACAGCATTAGTTGCTTAATCTGCTATTTCCTCTTCCTTTTATGTCATTGGCAGACACAGGGTCATCAAGTTGGATGCGTCTCTACAATGATGCAAGTCTCCAAGACAATCTCTGCTACAAAGACAACATTTGCAATTAGTTTACTATCTGATCATTGATTCTTCTCATCTTGGAAGCCAATTAAACTGCCAGTCATCACTGTGCTAAGTGCCGGATGTACAGAGCCTTCTCACTGAGACACTCAGTTAATTTATGAGAATTAAATGAGTAGAATCAGTACAAAGAACTAGAATAAAAGTAAACAGTTGAAGTTTGCTACAAAATGTTGTACAAAGAGTGCAAGCGAATTTGTGTGTTGGTCATCAGCCATCTCTGTGATTAAACTCTTACAGCATTCCTTTGGTCAGGTCAGTCGGAGAGCAAATGCGATTTCATTTAAACCTTTATGCCAAGAAAAGTATTTTTAAAGCATGCAGTAAAAGTATGAAATAAACATTGTATAAAACACAGGAGGAAAATATTAATGGAATGACAAGATAGTATTTAGGATATTTGCATGAAAGCTTTCACATTTACGCCATGTAATTGGTCAGTGCATTTTTTTCAAAAACCCCTATCTATTGTATATCCACTACTATCTGTTGTATATCTATATATTTTGCAAAGATTTAGAGGGCTTTTAAGTATATTTATTTTTGGAGGAATGCTTAAAGTCACAAAATGCTATTCTGTTTTGCTAATTTCCTAAATCAACAGTGAATTATCTAGTATGCTGGCTACACATTTGATAATGAAATCTAGAGTAAAGAAGGTACTTGGTCAAAATAATCATGGTTACATCAAGTTATTGTAATTGAAACAGGAAGTTGTAATGGGAAGACTGAAGACTATTGCAGAGATTTTCTAATCAGCAGAATTGCTGGTCCGATCACTGCTAGTTGTGAAGTTCTAAATTGGAGAAAGGCCAATTTTGACGGTATTAAGCAAGAACTTTCAAAAGCTGACGGGGCTCAGATGTTCGCAGGTAAAGGGACGGCTGGAAAATGGGAATCCTTCAGAAATGAGATAACAAGAATCCAGAGAAAGTATATTTTTGTCAGGGACAAAAAAAAGGCTGGTAGGTGTAGGGAATGCTGGATGACTAAAGAAATTGAGGGTTTGGTTAAGAAAAAGAAAGAAGCATATGTCAGGTATAGACAGGATAGATCAAGTGAATCCTTAGAAGAGTATAAAGAAAGTAGGAGTATACTTAAGAGGGAAATCAGGAGGGCAAAAAGGGAACATGAAATAGCTTTGGCAAATAGAATTAAGGAGAACCAAAGGGATTTTACAAATATATTAAGGACAAAAGGGTAACAAGGGAGAGAATAGGGCCCCTCAAAGATGAGCAAGGTGGCCTTTGTGTGGAGCTACAGAAAATGGGGGAGATACTAAATGAATATTTTGCATCAGTATTTACTGTGGAAAAGGATATGGAAGATATAGACTGGAGGGAAATAGATGGTGACATCTTGCAAAATGTCCATATTACAGAGGAGGAAGTGCTGGATGTCTTGAAATGCATTAAAGTGGATAAATCCCCAGGTCCTGATCAGGTGTACCCGAGAACTCTGTGGGAAGTTAGAGAAGTGATTGCTGGGCCTCCTGCTGAGATATTTGTATCATCGATAGTCACAGATGAGGTGCCGGAAGACTGGAGGCTGGCTAATGTGGTGCCACTGTTTAAGAAGGGCAGTAAAGACAAGCCAGGGAATTAAAAGCCAGTGAGTCTGACCTCGGTGGTGGTCAAGTTGTTGGAGGGAATCCTGAGGGACAGGATGTACATGTATTTGGAAAGGCAAGGACTGATTCGGGATAGTCAACATGGCTTTCTGCATGGGAAATCATTTCTCATAAACTTGATTGAGTTTTTTGAAGAAGTAACAAAGAAGATTGATGAGGGCAGAGCAGTAGATGTGATCTATATGGACTTCAGTTAGGCGTTCAACAAGGTTCCCCATGGGAGACTGATATGCAAGGTTAGATCTCATGGAATACGGGGAGAACTAGCCATTTGGATACAGAATTGGCTCAAAGGTAGAAGACAGAGGGTGGTGGTGGAGGGTTGTTTTTCAGACTGGAGGCCTGTGACCTGTGGGATGCCACAAGGATCGGTGCTGGGCTCTCTACTTTTTGACTTTTACATAAATGATTTGGATGTGAGCATAAGAGGTACAGTTAGTAAGTTTGCAGATGACACCAAAATTGGAGGTGTAGTGGACAGCGAAGAGAGTTACCTCAGATTACAACAGGATCTGGACGAGATAGGCCAATGGGCTGAGAAGTGGCAGATGGAGTTTAATTCAGATAAATGCAAGGTGCTGCATTTTCGAAAAGCAAATCTTAGCAGGACTTATACACTTAATGGTAAGGTCCTTGGGAGTGTTGCTGAACAAAGAGACATTGGAGTGCAGGCTCATAGCTCCTTGAAATTGGAGTCGCAGGTAGCTAGGATAGTGAAGAAGGCGTTTGGTATGCCTTCCTTTATTGGTCAGAGTATTAAGTACAGGAGTTGGGAGGTCATGTTGCAGCTGTACAGGACATTGGTTAGGCCACTGTTGGAATATTGTGTGCAATTCTGGTCTCCTTCCTATCGGAAAGATGTTGTGAAACTTTAAAGGGTTCAGAAAAGATTTGCAAGGATGTTGTCAGGGTTGGAGGATCTGAGCTACAGGAAGAGGCTGAACAGGCTGGGGCTGTTTTCCCTGGAGCGCCGGAGGCTGAGGGGTGACCTTATAGAGGTTTACAAAATTATGAGTGGCATGGATAGGATAAATAGACAAAGTCTTTTCCCTGGGGTCGGGGAGTCCAGAACTAGAGGTTTAGGGTGAGAGGGGAAAGATATAAAAGAGACCTATGGGGCAACTTTTTCACACAGAGGGTGGTACGTGTATGGAATGAGCTACCAGATGATGTTTAGATTACCTACAGTGTGGAAACAGGCTCTTCCGCCCAACAAGTCCACACTGCCCCACCGAAGCACAACCCACCCATACCCTTACATCTACCCCTTACCTAACACTACGGGCAATTTAGCATGGCCAATTCACCTGACTGTGGGAGGAAACCGCAGCACCCAGAGGAAACCAGCGCAGACACGGGGAGAATGTGCAAACTCCACACAGTCAGTCGCCTGAGGCGGGAATTGAACCCGGGTCTCTGGCGCTGTGAGGCAGCAGCGCTAACCACTGTGCCACCGTGCCTCCGTGTGGTGGAGCCTGGTACAATTGGAACATTTAAGAGGCATTTGGATGGGTATATGAATAGGAAGGGTTTGGAGGGTTATGGGCCGGGTGCTGGCAGGTGGGACTAGATTGGGTTGGGATATCTGGTTGGCATGGACGGGTTGGACCGAAGGGTCTGTTTCCATGCTATACATCTCTATGACTCTATGACTCTGTCATAACATTTGTGAACAGGTTGATTAGAAAGTATTTTTTCAGCCCCTTGAGCCTACTCTGCATTCGATTGATCTTGGATGATCAGATTGTGACCTCGACTCCACTTTCCATTTTGGGTAGTGAAAGGATTTACTGTGCTGCAACTCTCTAATATTAGCTCATCTCTCATCAGCATCAAAGCTACTGCAAGTAGCCTCAGCCATCAGAAAACCATGCACCTATAATCTGGGAATTACCGCCAGAGGTGCTACAGGTGGGTTTTGAGTTTTTTTCTGAGCATATCGTGTAGGGGAGGATCTAGAAGTACCCATCACACTCAGTTTATGGGGTAGAGGGTGGTATATGTGATGTATCCACACATCTCAGAAGGGATAGGTTTACCCTATAACTTACCAAATGAATGCTGTAATAGTTAAATCAGTGATCAGCACTGTTCACTGCACTGTTTGCTGTTTACATTTATCTTCCAGAGGGGACTGAGAGGCTGCTGTGTGCTGTGTTTCACAGAGACATGGCTCATTCCTGCTATGCCTGACTGTGCCTTGGCAAGGCCGAAATAATACCATGGGATGCAAAATGAAACAGAACAAAATAACGAACAAAGACACATCCCTCCCTGGTACACTCAATACTTTCTTTGCTTGATTTGAGCAGAATGCCAATGGTGCAGTGTCACTAGCCCTGATAGCACTGGACACACCTGTTCCATCCGTCACTGCTGCACACATCAGATTGGTCTTCCTGGGAGTCAACCCAAGGAAAGCAATGGGCCCAGACGTAGTCCATGGCCAGGCATTTAGATCCTGTGCAGGCCAGCTGGCGGAGGTATTCACTGACATCTTCAACCTCTTCCTTCTACAAGTCGAAGTCCCCACCTACTTCAAGAAGACCACCATCATCCAGTAACACACGAAACATGACTTAGTGTCTTTAGCCCAGTGGCTCTGATCTCCATAATCATGAAGTGTTTCAAAAGGTTGGTCATGGCCGACATCAATTCTAGTCTCCCAGTCCACCTCAATCCCTGCAATTTGCCTCCTGATGTAACAGGTCCACAGTGGATGCCATTTCCCTAACCCTACACTCATCCCTGGAACATCTGGATAATAAGGACGCTGATGCCAGACTCCTATTCATTAACCATAGCTCTACCTTCAACACCATTATCCCCTCCAGACTGATCTCAAAACTCCAAGATCTAGGTCTCAGCTCCGCCTCACTATCTGGATCCTCAGCTTCCTGACCCACAGACCGCAACCAGTGAAGAGAGACAACTGCACCTCCTCCACAATAACCCTCAACACTGGAGCCTTCCAAGGATGTACAATCAGCCCCCTACTGTACTCCCTGTACACCCACTACTGTGTTGCCAACTTCCAAATGAACATCATCTACAAGTTTGCTGATGACACCACCATGGTAGGATGGATATCAAACAAAGATGAGTCAGAAGACAGAAAGGGGATAGAGGGCTTGGTGTCATGGTGCAATGATAACAACCTCTCTCTCAAAGTTAACAAAACAAAAGAACTTCAGGAAGAAATGAGAAGAACGTGCCTCCATCTATATCAAGGGTGCTGAGGTCGAGAGGGTGGTGAGCGTCAAGTTCCTAGGAATGACAATAACTGACAACATCTCCCGGACTTTCCACATCGATGCAACAGTCAAGAAGGCACAACAATGCATCTTCTTCTTCAGACAGCTTAGAAAATTCAGCATGTCCATAAGGACCCTTCCCAACTCTTACAGATACACCATAGAAAGCATACTATCTGATTGCATAATGGCCTGGTATGGCAACTGTTCTGTCCAGAAGGTTGTGTGCACAGCCCAGACCATCACAGAAGATAACCTTCTATCCATGGACTTCATTTACACTTCTTGTTGCCACAGAAAGGCTGCCAATATTATAAAAGACCCATCCCACCCTGATAATGTTCTCCTACAATCTCTTCTATCAGGCAGAAGATACAGAAGCTTGAACACATAATAAGTTTAAGAATAGTTTCTTCCCAGCTGTTATTAGACTGATGACTAGACTATCTAACTTCAAATAATATTGATCGTTTTGATATTGATCTTGCTTTGCACATCCCCTGTGCAGTGTAACCTGTATGCCTCACTCTGTCTAAACACCCCATGATCTGTATGACCTTGCTTGCGATCATCTGCCTATACTGCTCGCAAACATAGCTTTTCACTTTACTTAAGTACACAAGACTATAATAATTCAAATCAAGTGCAGTTAGACAGGATGCTCAGGCTCAATAATGGTACATTGCAGTCTCATTACATTATCACAGCGTAATAGAGATCTATTAGAGACTTCCACACTTCCTGATGCTGCCTGGCTTGCCTTGTTCTTCCAGCCTCCTGCTTGTCTACTAATAGAGATCTATAGCACAATAAAAGGCCCTTTGACCTATTGCATCTGCACAAGTCAAAAATAACCACCTAACAACCACCCATTCACTGATGTTTGAGTATCTATAAGGTTGTTGTATGGGTAAAACAAGTGAATGTTTTATTCTCTTGCTTATAATAAGACACTTTCAAAAATCTGTTATATTGTATTGAACAGTTTATATTTTGTTTCCTTGTGTGTAATAAACTTTGATGTCCTTTTGCTAAAAGTACATTGACAGCCTTTTTTGAATATTTTCAATGATTGGCCACCATGGTGAATAAATTGCAAAAATAAATTTATGGCCTACAAAGCTAGGTTCCACTCATGGATCTGACTTAGCCAGTATTACCATCAGCTGAAATGAGAACATCACGAACACTGTTAGTTGGTGTTAGGGTGCTTTCAAAGCTGTGTGAGTACAATCAATAGCACCTTACACCAATCAGAAGCCAGTGATGGTTGAGAATCCTAATGCCTGAGGTGTTTGATGGGCCACATCAGGGGGAAGAAATAAAAAGCTGAACTCTAGTGAACAGTGCATCAGTGAAATTCTGGATGAACGCATGTGGTGAAGATTGTAAAATGCCACAGAAATACCCAGTAGGCCTTGAAATGAGCAGTTGGTAAAGAACTTCAACGACAGCTGTAACCTTAAAGGGTTTTCAGGGTGGGATTGCCAACCTGTCCTTGTGAGCACAGATTCTTGTCCAGTAATTGGTAGAATAGGTATGAGATGTTGGCTTTAAATATCCTTAATCTTTTCTAGCTTTGGAATTCATTCATTTGGAGATATCTGTAATGACATCTGTAATGACACCAGAATTCTCCACTTCCTTACTGAATGCTGTCTTATTCCTTCACCATGTGGCAGCTGGTGACAGTTGCTGGTCTCTTGTGACTGCACAGGCCTTTCCTTGTTGCTGCCTCTACGCCTGTTTCTGAGTAGGGACAGTGCCAGAAGAACAGCTGAATTTGAATAAGTGTATGCAGATCCAGAAAGATCTGAAAGCTTACAGTGTGTTAATAAAGGCATGCCTGAACTCTGACATCCTTTGCAATGAAACTAAATCCTGCCCTCACACAGGATAATGTTGAGCTTGTGCAAAAGAACCACTATACTGTATTGATAAAGAGGTGGAAGTGAGAACTGCAGATGCCAGAGATTAGAGTCAAGAGTGTAATGCTGGAAAAGCATAAAAGGTCAGGCAGCATCCAAGGAGCAGGAGAGTTGAGATTTTGAGCAAAAGCCCTTCCCGATGAAGCCCGAAATGTCAGCTCTCCTGCTGCCTGACCTGCTGTGCTTTTCCAGTGCCACACTCTTGACTGTATTGATAAAGAGTTTACTGTGATGTATCCTTTCCTCATGTCAGCTAAGACAATGAAGAGTCCATTGCCATTGGATTATAGTAGCTGCTAAGAGGACCCCTGCAATCTGCACAAACTGCCTCTTCCCCCTTAGTAGTGATGACCCAGCAGGCAGATAGCCAGCACAGCTATGAACTCCCTCAAACTCAAATCAGAAAACCTAATCAGACAGGTACTCACTCATTTTTTATTGTCAAGTGTTTTGAAGCATCGTATTTCTTGATTAGGCAGAAGTTAAATGGGAAAGGGAATTTAAAATGGCAAGTCCTGTCATTATTGAGATGCACGTCATGAAAATACAAACATAATTTCACCATCTGAAGTAAAACTTCATTGCAAGAGATTTTCTTCACAGCAAGAATCTTTTTTTTGTAATCTTGCCCAATTAAGTCATCCTGCTCCCCATAACTGGCATCACCTCAGGCAGGTGAAATTTCTGCTCCCTGTAGTCTGGTGAAAATTAGTTAGCTCACTCTTGATGCTATGCCTGGGTTACAGCAAAAGAAAAGAAAATCCATGGTTAAAAATTCTGGATAAAAAAAAACATGGCCCTTATTCAATCTGATGTTGAGCGGATAATTAACTGCAATTGCAGATAACAATTGAGCTGGCTTGGAAAGAGCACACTGCTGGTGTTATATCCATTTTCAAAGTTGAACGGGATCTTATTGAGGTTAGGTGAGATTTCCCAGACATTGATAAGTAGATGTGCCAAAAATGTATTACTTTAGAAATTGTTTGGTGTGTTTGCAGAAAAATGGGGAACTTCTTCAACCGGATCATTAATAAAATGATCTATTTTCTTAATGTGGCTGAGTACTGCATTGTGACATGTCTTCTTTGAATCATTTGAAAGATTCTATTATGTGATGGTCAGCATGTTAAACTAAAGCATCCGCAGAATGTTAATGCTTCTAAGTGAAATTGAAGTGCCTATATATCCTTTACTTTGATGTGTAATCATTAATGAGCAGAAATCTAATTTCTACTTTAATTAATTAATATAATTTTATCGAGTCGAATTGCAAGTATCTGCAAATTTCATACAAACTGTAGAATGCTTTCAATGAGAAAAGTACTAAAAGCAATTTCTCAGTTTTGCTTGAGTTCAGCTAATATTAACAGATATCAATATTATCAAAGATATACATGATCAATAGAGTAAATAAGCTCTTAGTGCCACATGGGGGCAGCATGATAATCTTAATGGCTTCTGAGATGAGAATTTTCTTCATATATCTTGCAGGAGATGTAGTTTTCAGGTTATTTGTTAAAAATGTTACAACTGCCTTCCAGTTAATTATAGTTTAAGATTACTGAGAAAAATCCTGCACTTCATGTCTGTTAAACTGGGACAGGACAAACAAATTGCAATTAGCTTTGTCAATTTGATTTTGCCAGCAAAGCAACAAAATATATTCCAGAAAAAATGAGAAAGTCAAGGAAAACCTTGCAAACACTAACAGAAGGAATACAATGTGCTTCCATCTTTTCAATAATAATGGAAGGTGGCAACCGTAAAAATCAACAATGCTGAGAAATTCTCAAGATGACAGAAAACCTGCACTAACATCAGACTCACAATCAGCACACTTGTGCTTACAATGCTTTACAAGCAGCTGGGGTATACTATCCTACCTGAAACTGAGCTCCAACCGTCTGCGGGCTGCCTTTCAATAGTTGGAGTTCAGGATAACCCACCACAGTCATCTCAAGCTCACTCCGGGAAAATTCAGCAGCTTTTCAAGCCCCAAGCTGCCCCCCAGGGAGTACCATCTTGTGGGAGAGCCAGAATGGGTAAACATGAACACAAGATACGGAACTACATTTTAGTCCATTGTCATCAATGATCAAATCATTTGTCAAATTAACAAATTCCACAAGGATCTATTTTTGACCCTCATTGTTAAACTCATCAAGTGATGCCCCTTGATAAAATCCAGCAAAGATAATGTACACGTGAGGCCCACTGTTCTATCGCTTCTCTCAACTTCTGAATTGTTGGATTTCTTCTCTGATGTCCACGATTAAATTCGCCACAATTTCCTCCATTTAAACACCACCTTTGCCTCTGCCAGAAGTTCTACACTATTGATTTGCTATCAATTTCTCATGTAAGACCACATTGTTGGTAATTGGAATGTGCTATTCAATTCTGAAGTGAGCTGTCCCCATCAATGTTTGAAAGATTGCGTGTTTGTACTCTGCCTCAGCTTATCTACTACTAAAACTTCCGGCACGGTGGCACAGTGGTTAGCACTGCTGCCTCGCAGCGCCGGAGATCCAGGTTCAATTCCCGCCTCAGGCGACTGACTGTGTGGAGTTTGCACGTTCTCCCCGTGTCTGCGTGGGTTTCCTCCGGGTGCTCCGGTTTCCTCCCACAGTCCAAAGATGTGCAGGTCAGGTGAAGTGGCTATGCTAAATTGCCCGTAGTGTTAGGTAAGGGGTAGATGTAGATGTAGGGGTATGGGTGGGTTACGCTTCGGCGGGGCGGTATGGACTTATTGGGCCGAAGGGCCTGTTTCCACACTGTAAGTAATCTAAAAAAAACCTAAATTTTGAATATTTTAATATCTTCCAGCAGGCAGCCTATCGCATATGCTTGGCAAACTTTATTTCATCCAGGACTCTGCTGCCCATATCCAATCGCGCGTTAAATCCAGTTCATCTACCACTCTTGTCTTTGATGGTGCACAATGGTCCTTGGCCCCTCGACGACTTGAATTTAAAGTTCTCATTCTTATTCTTAAATCCTTTCATGGTCTTGCTTTCAAAATTATTAAGATAAATGGTGAAAAATTGTTTTCTCTGGTTGTAGACTCTGGTTGTAACAAGCAAAATGGACTCAGAATTGATATTCGAAGAATGTTAAAACCTTAATTTTTATTCACACGGTTGGTTGTTTCAACAGAATGCATTTGCCATAAATGACTGTTGAAACTAAGTCAATGATATGACTGTATTTGAAAGAGAATTAATGAAATTGTTAAAAAGGGAAAATATAGAAAGAACTGGAATGGACAAATGGAATTATGTTAGTTTGAGGAAAATTCCTGCATTTCTATAGGACGAGGTCATCTAATAGGCTTCCTCTGGACTATAAATTTTACAATATACATTTCCTGGAACCAAGCATCAATTAAACCCTGTATGGCTTGTATCACTTAATGCTGCAATGCACTATTATGCAGGAGGTGATGGTCATCCTGCTCAATCACTTCACCTTCATTCTCAGAAGATTGCTGCTGCTCTGCCAGCTCTTGTGTCCATTCTGCCTGGAAAGTACTGCAATCCACCCCCATTCATTGAAAAAATGGGCTGCATTGTATTCACGCTCCAACTCAGTCAGGGTCTTGCATAATACAGTCATCATCCATATTTGCAGAGATGAGACCTTTTCTCCCAGTAACCATCCTTGTGTGGTGTTTAGCCCTAGAAACAAAGTAGCATCATGGCACTTTTCAATGACGTAGGCATTTTGGAAGTTCCTGGGCTACCTGGCACGACTTTGAAGATATGGTACCAGTAATCACAGATGGCTTTGGTAGACTAGAGGCCTTTTCTGTTGGTGACCTCAGCTGTGTTATGGTATGGCCCCCTCAATGCAACAGTCTCTCATACTCTGCATCTGGGGGAAGCCAGCTACTGTCCGGACTGCAGCACTGGCCTTAGCATGGGAAAATGAGATGAAACAGTGTTATCTGTCACAAATAACATCAGCAGTTGCCTTTATAAGTTTGTGTGTGTACAATTGTGAGTTCCCACACAGGTGCCCATTGGCTCCATGGAAGCAGCCAGTTAAGTCTATTAAGCACAGCTGTCACCTTGACAACCAGCAGGAGAGGGTGGCCATTCAAGCCTTCAAATCACAGTTCTGGAGCAGCAGTTGGCATAATACCTTGATGGTGTCCTGGTACATCCTCAGTCTACTGTGATACTGCGTCTTGCTCATCTGGGGGGAATGCGATAGAGGACAACAAACTCTGGACCCCCCATGTATTGCCATGCATTCTAAGGGGATCTTCGGAGGGAAAGTACAGCAATCCATTCTATAGTTCTTGGTTTTTAAGAGAGTCCTTTCACCATTTCAGTCCAAAATCAAAAATACAAAAAACTAAAAATACATGGTCTTTACATTTGTGTCATGGGATGTTTCACATTTAGATAAAAGAGCAGAAAGAGCCATAGTTGAATATCTATTCTGAAAGTTTAAACATGACCTTCCTTGAAATGTATGGCAGAAGTCACTCTAAGACCTTCTATTTTGAAAGGGTTGTCAAGACTGTCCCATTTGGACGGTGCAAAGGACATTGGGGTAAATTTGCAAAGTGTGGTGTGAGCAGGCATGCACAGACTGCACATTTAGAGTAAAGATGACTGAATTACCTTCTACCTCCCTTCTCCCAAGGTGGTCTTTAGACTCTTGGTGTCAGTGGCTATGCCTCCATAATGATATTGTTGTGGAGGCTACAGCAGCCACCGCAAACCTGGAGACACACTTAGCAGTACACTGAAGGACTCCACCTGAGTGAGTCAGGCATCAAAAGCATGACTTCAGTTTGTTGATTGTCTACTCTATCATGTTCTGGGTAATTCCATTACACTTGTTTTACACCTCCTCTCCTCACATTGTTTGGTGGAGAGGGGTGGGTGGATGGTGGTCATCAGCCTTGCATACAAGGACTAGCATTGTTCTGAAACAGCCACCCTCAGGTTGCTCTTAGAAGCACAAAGATTACAGGAACAGCAAACTACCTCATGAAGAAGGCAATGTGTTATAGTCAGGATACTGAAAGTCCAGTGATATGATGTAATGCACGTGGCCACACAATAACTGCACATTGTTGGAATGATAGCCTTGCAGTCCCTATACCTCTTGCTCTTCACATGGGAAGATTGCAGAGCCACATAGGTACAGTAAATAACACCATCATGAATCATGTTAAGCTGTCAGTGATTAATACTGAATAGACTTCCAGTGGATCTGCACAGTCAAGATTTTCAGAACGTGCATCAAATCCTCTCTCAAAACTTCTAGTGTATGCTCATCCCCCCTGAACTACAGCATGGTTAGAAGCACAACCCACAGCCCATGGTGAAAGCCACATGTTATGGCTTTGGAGCCTCTGTAGCACTTCTACCAGTGTTGTTATAGACCCTAAGTTGAGGATATTTGTACCTGCTTCCACACTTTGGCCAATGTATTGCCTCTTGTTTTCACGTGAAGCAGTGGTATGACGAATGATGCAGTATGACCTGCAAACGACACAGGCAGGGGAGCGAGTGTTATTCTCGTCAGAAAGTTTAATGCCACAGAAATTCAATTGAGTTGAATCTTAAATTGAGTGTTTGGTTCTTCAATCTGCTTTTTAGCCTGTGGTACATGTGTTCATACTGATTTAATGTGACAGATGTTTGTGAAAAAGGTAGCGCCTCAGACACATAAAAATATAAATAAGAGAAATACCAAGAATTAACGACTGGGCATTTCTGAATATGCTTTTGCTTGGACTGTGACATTTAGAGTTCCAGACCTTTTCCATAATGTCGGAGGAAATAGCATGATTATGCTTTTCGAGCAGTAGGAATGGCCCATCTGCCAAGGTTATCTGCGGGCAATTATTCTTATCAGAACTAGAGCAAGTTGACTTGAGCAAGTCTCACATAAACATTTACGCATTGTGACTGTACTTCTGTCTCATTTGATAAGCTACTGCAAAGCTTCAATAAATCATTCTCCTAACCTTCAGAAACCAGCCTTAATATAGGTTAGTGACTACTAACTTCAGAATTCAAGATTAAAATATACCCTTTGTTGCTTCCTTTCAACACAAGCATAAAAACTGTTGGTTCTGAAACCAACTTCTTCAATTTAATAATTTTAGATTGACAAATATAGTGTTATCAAAGAGATTCTCAAAATTAGACAGGGAACAATTTAATGGAACAGTTATTAGAAGTTATAATTAGTTTTTTTTTGCTGAATACCTAGCATATAAGGAAATTCATTACCAGGGTTACAAATCTCTACACTAAGTGACAGAGAGATCTGCCTGAGCAAATTAAATGAAATGTGCAGACATTTTCCCATAGGAAAATGGAACCCTGCTTATCCAAGTCCACAATAGTGAGGCAGATTGACAAGAGTCAAAGCTTGGGGGAATCAAAGCTTCCAGATTGTCAGTGGGTGCACAATCACAGTCGTAGAGTCATAGAGATTTACAGCACAGATACAGACCCTTTGGTCTACCTCATCCATGCTGACCAGATATCCTAAATAAATCTAGTCCCATTTGCCAGCACTTGGCCCATTTCTAGTATTTGGCCCACAGCAGATTTCTTTCCCGAAAGGACTTAAGTGAATTAGTTGAGTTTTGACAACAATCATTAGCTTCTTTGTTTCACATTTATTATTGAATTCAAAATCCACCATCTGCCATGGCAGGATTTAAATCTGAGTCCTCAGAACTTTATCTACATCTCTGCATTAATAGTCTAGTGATAACACCACTGGATTATCATATTATCGTATTGCATCTCTTTGAGAGTATTGTTTGGTGGCTTATACATTTTGAACTTGTGTTCTTAATAGATCAAATAATAAGGTAGATCACTATATTCTGGACTTGAGTTGAGCTGTAAGAGTGTGAGACAGGCATGCCTTGACCTCTAGATTTGAGATCTTTGGAATACAGTTCTGAAGAATCTTGTGCATTGTGTGGCTGGCCAAGCATAGCCACATGCCCGAAGGGTGGATAAATACCTTTAGGCAATTCTACTTCCTTTTTTTTAAAGATAGCTTTCAGATCAGTCATCTTGGACACATAAATATTGTTTTAAAGCAGTGGTTCATGACTTTGCCTTTTACCTCTTGATTAGTCTAACGTAGAAGGAAGTCACAATGTGATTGCACTTTGGTTTTCTTCCAGTTGATTCAAGCTCCTCTCACCTCCATGAAGGTTGCTCAGGTGACACCCCCATCCTGTGAATTAATTTAAAAAAGCAATAAAACACAGCAGATGCTGAAAAGCTGACATCAAAACTGAAAATGCTGTGAATACTCAACAGGCTTGGCAGCATCTGTAGAGAGACAAATGGAGTTAACATTTCAGTCAATAACTTTGTCTTATTTCCAATGCTACAAGGATTGCTATGAGCCAAATACTAGAACAGGTTGTACAACTAGAATAAAAAATCGACATGTTATTCCAAAACAATCCAGAAATTGTGAAGCAAAGACTTTCAAGTTTATATGAAGTTGAAAATTCGCAGCCTCCAATGATAGGTTTACCAATGTAATATTTGAGTCACTGGAAGGAATTTAAACACTACCAGTTCAACAAAAACAGTTAAAAAGTCAGGTTATGTACCAGGCTAGACTGTTGGCAACAATTTTTCTACTTGATTAGATTAGATTCCCTACAGTATGGAAACAGGCCCTTCAGCCCAACAAGTCCACACTGACCCTCCAAAGAGTAACCCACCCAGACCCATTTCCCTCTGACTAATGCACCTAATGTTATGGGCAATTTAGAATGGTTAATTCACCTGGCCGGCACATCTTTGGACTGTGGGAGGAAACCAGTGCACCTGGAGAAAACCCATGCAGACATGGGGAGAATGTGCAAACTCCACACAGTCATCCAAGGCTAGAATCGAACCTGGAACCCTGGTGCTGTGAGGTAGCTGTGCTAACCACTGAGGCACCATGCCACCCTTTTTTTTTGCTTCTGGACAATTGGTTAAGGCTCCCAATATCACCAGAGTTCTTTTGAAAATATGCTGATGGTCATTGGCATTATTGAAAAATCACTGTCATTTTGAATTGGCCATGTTAACTGTAGAAGGGATACTGTTCACACTGTGACATTACTGTGACATCACTGCAGCTATTCTACACCCACTTGCCTGCATCAAAGTATAGGAGGAATAAAATCAGTGTTTTTCTAATGATTTAAAAAATTCAAATCCTGGGTTCATGACTTCCTCACTGCCCTACTTCAAATACTTGTTAACCCTGCTCCTGACCCCTCACCAATGTCCTCAGCTCATCACTGGGGTGCCTCACTGTTCACTGCTTCAGGGGTAAAGAAGCAAAATGCTGAGTGACACAGAGGAGTTGGGACTGGAGCAACCAGTTAGGTGGTACAGGCCCTTGGTGAGCAAGAGCACTGAATGGGGGAGGGATGCATTGTGTCAAGGAATGAGTGGGTAAGTGAGGTGGGAGTAGGGAGTGTGAGACTCCTGTGTTAAGGATACCAAGTGCATCTGCAAATGGAGTGAGGACGGTGAGAGTTTCTTGGGCAGGAGGGTGACAACTTCCAGTTGTAGCTGCACATTGATGTGAGAGGCGGCAACTTCCTCTGCCAGTGCATTGAAGGGGATATTCCATTTCAAACCATCCTGAACAGGGAAGCCTGGCGACTTTCCAAATAGCGGAAGAGAATTGATATTTCCCTAAAATGGTCTATTCATTTTGATGTATTACTTTTACGTGTACTGAGGTACAGAAAAGTGTTGTCTTGTATGCTTTACAGGCAGATTGTACTGTACAAGTGCATCAGGTTATTATAACAGAGTGCAGGATACAATGGGTACAGCTCCTGACAAGGTGCAGAACAGATCAACATTAACAATAAAGAGGTCCATTCAAAAGTCTGATAACAGCAGGGAGGAATACATATTCGTATGTGTACTCAAACTGTTATATCTTCTGCCCGATGGAAGAGGGTGGAAGAGAGTATAACCTTGGGCGGTGGGGTGTTTGATTATGTTGGTTTGTTTCCTGGTACAGCAGGAAGTATAGATGAAGTCAGTGGATGGGAGGCTAGTTTCACAACTCTCTGTAATTTCTTTTGGTCTTGGGAAGAGCTGTTGCCATAGCACACTGTGATGCATCCAGGAATAAAATGTAGAGGTCCAAATAGTGAAGTGAGACAAAATGCAGCAGCAATTAGCTTTTGGCCTCTCTTTCTCTTCAGCGTGACTCCCAGCCCTTTGTAATCAAGATGCCCTCCTGGAAACCCTCTACCTTTGTGCCAGCGACAAGTAGCAAATAAGCTATTCTACACTATCACCCACCATATAAATGTGCTAACGTTGCTGCTCAAATAACGTTGATCATATTTCAATAGTAACATTAATAGGGATTTCTAATGAGTTGCTGGATGACGTTGCTTTTACAGAACCACTGAGGTTCTCTCACAATGCCTACAACATGAAATGCCCACAACCACCTGATGAAGGAGCACTGCTCCGAAAGCTAGTGCTTCCAATTAAACCTGTTGGATTATAACCAACTTTGTTGTGACTTTTTAACTTTGTATTACATGAAAGACAACAGACTGGAGAAAATAATCCAACGGCAGAACCTTCCTCAATGACAGTTAGCCAGCATGGAGTTAATTCTTAATATCCGATGTGTCATTGTGTTTTTTTTCCCTAGGAAAATTTGAAACGACATCCTGCCACTATTCACAGGGCAGAAAGAAAGGGTTTCCCTGTGAAAATGGTTGGAGTGGGCCACCTGCTGGAGGAAGTGATTTTTTACAGAGGAAACTGGGCTTAAATTCAGCAGAAAAGTCAAGGAAAGCTATATTCTAAATCCTTATAGAAAGACTATTGTTCATTATAGAACTTGGAGCATTGTCTGGAACTGAGCAATGAGAACACACGCTTATGATAATTGCTACAGGCGCCTGTAGTGAAAATACATTAGCATTTCGCCATCATTGTCCAGTGATGACTGAGTTAACCATCATAGTTCATCATGTATGTCCTTCATTTATTGTTAAGGCTGTCCACAGATTGTTGTTCCTGGCTGCGCAGATTATTTTACACGCATCAAAGATACTCAGTTTAACTTACTGGCTGAATAGAGTTTCAAACTCCGCAGAAGTGTAATTACGGATTTTAATTCCTGGCGAGAAGCCAACGGGAGTGACAGCAATCCTACATGGGAGTCCGAGTCAGCAGATTTTAATGTCTGGGCCTCACTTGAAAGCTATCGATGAATTAACTGCTCGGTCATTTCCAGTAGAAAACAGCAGCTGGCCAGGGAGGAAGGATGAACAGCAGGCAGCCTTCAAATGACAGGATAGTGAGGTAAATCCAGGAGGCTGGTTTATCATGAGATTGCAGCATTTGGTGGAGGATCAAGAGACTGAGATAAGAAGCTGAGTATTTTACTGTTAGGGTCTCACTTAAACCTGATCATGAATTTGATAAACTCCCATTGAGGTTTCATGTACATTGTGGAGTGGATATTTACGGATATTAATGAGCCTCATCTTGCCAAATCCAAGGCATTAAAGTTGCAGATCAGTGGAAATAGACACACTGTCATTTTAACTAAGTTTCTCTTTCCTGCCAATCAGGCAAGAGGCAGTGACATGTTAGTGTTCTGATTATCTGTGTCTCACATCTTATAGAAAATCTCATCAATTTCTACTTGGATTAAACTTAGGGTAAAAGTTTAATTTGAACCGAAATGTATAGTAGGGCAGTTCAACCCTGTGAATTGCACAGCTTGCAGTATGTCAGAAATGTGTTTTTTTTCTACTTATTTACGTGATGAGGATGAACACTTATTGCCCATCTCCAACTGTTCACACAGTAGTTAAGAGTTAACCACATTGCTGTGGGTCTGAAGTCACATATGGGTAATAAGAGCACCTTTCTTCCCTTGAGGACATTAGTGAACCAGGTGACTTTTTCTGACACTCATGGTCATCATTAGACTCTTAATTCCAGATAGGTGAAAATGAGTACTGTAGACGCTGGAGATTACAGTCAATAGAGTGTGCTACTGGAAAAGCACAGCAGGTCAGGCAGCATCTGAGGAGCAGGAAAATCGATGTTTCGAGCAAAAGACTTTCATCAGGAGTGAGGCTAGGACCCTCCCGGGTGGAGAGATAAATGGGAAGGGGTGGGGCTGGGGAGCTGAGAGTGCAAGAGGTGGATGGAGGTGAGGGTAAAGGTGACAGGTCAAAGGAGAGGGGAAATGAGGAAACTGATGAAATCCACCAGTTTCATCATTTCCCTCCCCCCACCCCACCCCACCCCAGTTCCAACCTTCCAGCTCAGCACCATCCTCATGATCCGTTTCATCTGTCCATCTTCCTTTACTGTGCTTGCCAATGTTTTTTCCTAATTTATTTTTTAAGTAACACCCTATACTTTCTATATGTCTCTAGGCATGCCAAGACTTATACATTTCTACACTTCTATACACTCTGCTGTTCTGAAGCCTCAGTATCGACTCCAAGCTTCCCTCTTTTGCCTGATCCATTTTCATATATTCCTTAATATCCAAGGTTTCTCAAAGTTTGGTCCCACTCGACACCTTTGCAGGAACACATTTGCCTGCACTTTCCCAATTTCCTTGTTGAAAGATTTCCACCCTTCTGATGTAGATTTTCCTACTAGTAGCTGCTCCCAGTCCACTTTGCTATCTTATTATATTAAAATTGGACTTCCCCTAAATCAGAAACTTTAATTCTGGTCCATCTTTATCCTTACCCATGACTGCCTTAAGTCTTATTGAACTATGGTCATCATCACCTAAATGCTCCCCAGTTGACACTTCTACCATTTGCTCAGCTTCATTCCTTAGAATTAGATCCACAGCTGCCCTGCCGCCTTTTCGGAATTTCTACGTACTAGCTTAAAAAGGTCTTCTGGACACATTTTTAAAATTCCACCGCTTCTAAATCTTTCATATTTTGTCTATCCCAGTCCTGTTAATATTGGGTCAATTGAAGTTGTGTTCTGATACTATCCTATTACTTTACACTTCTCCGAGATTTGCCTACATATGTCCCTCTGGTCACCCACGCTGAATGGTTCACAATGATCTTGCCTAGGCTCGAGTATTTCAGATATGAAGACACAGTAGAAATGCTGGCATTGTTTTTCTTAGAGCAGACAAGACTGAGAGGGATTCTGATTGAGGTGTATAAAATTATGAAGAATATGAGTAGAATACATAAGATGAAACCTTTCCCCTTAGCACAAAGATCAACACTCGGGGTGTGGGGGTGGGGCAGTTATAGATGAGGTCAACAGCACGAGGCTTAAAAATTTATGGAAGTATTTACTAGATGTTTAGAATTTGTTGCTTGTAAGGGCAGTATAAACAGGAACCATCACAACATTTAGGAAGTATTTAGGTGATCACTGGAATGCCATAGCATACAAAGACTACTGGCTAAATGCTGGAAAATGGAACTCGAGTAGATTGGGTGCTTAATGACCAAGGTGAACATAGAGTCATAGAGATGTACAGCATGGAAACAGACCCTTTGGTCCAACCCGTCCATGCGGACCAGATACCCCAACCCAATCTAGTCCCACTTGCCAGCACCCGGCCCATAACCCTCCAAACTCTTCCTATTCATATGCCCATCCAAATGCCTCTTAAATGTTGCAATTGTACCAGCCTCCACCACATCCTCTGGCAGCACATTCCATACACGTACCACCCTCTGTGTGAAAAGGTTGCCCCGTAGATCTCTTTTATATTTTTCCCCTCTTACCCTAAACCTATGCCCTCTAGTTCTGGACTCTCCGACCCCAGGGAAAAGACTTTGTCTATTTACCTTATCCATGCCACTCATAATTTTGTAAACCTCTGTAAGGTCACCCCTCAGCCTCCGACGCTCAAGGGAAAACAGCCCCAGCCTGTTCAGCCTCTCCCTGTAGCTCAGATCCTCCAACCCTGGCAACATCCTTGTAAATCTTTTCTGAACCCTTTCATGTTTCACAACATCTTCCAATAGGAAGGGGACCAGAATTGCATGCAATATTCCAACAGTGGCCTAAACAATGTCCTGTACAGCCACAATATGACCTCCCAACTCCTGTACTCAATACTCTGACCAATAAAGGAAAGCCTACCAAATGCCTTCTTCGCTATCCTATCTACCTGCGATTCCACTTTCAAGGAGCTATGAGCCTGCACTCCAAGGTCTCTTTGTTCAGCAACACTCCCGAGGACCTTACCATTAAGTGTATAAGTCCTGCTAAGATTTGCTTTCCCAAAATGTAACACCTCGCATTTATCTGAATTAAACTCCATCTGCCACTTCTCAGCCCATTGGCCCATCTGGTCCAGATCCTGTTATAATCTGAGGTAACCCTCTTGAATGTCCACTACACCTCCAATTTTGGTGTCATCCGCAAACTTAGTAACGATACCTTTTATGCTCGCAGGGCCTCTTTCCACTCTGTAAAATTCTATGATTGTCTGACTCCAGACAACACAGACTGCTTATGACTGCTCTTCAATCAGGCAAAAACAAGAGTGAAGATGAAGTACTTTTTCACAAAAGAGGAGAGAAATTTAGGGTATAGCTATAGTGCACAACTTTCTTTTATTTTGTAGTTGTCCGTGAAATGTGGCATTGTCAGAGGTTTTTGCTGCCAAGCAAATGGGTGTGACAGTGGAAACACAAAAGATAAATTCAGTCGTTTCTGAACAATTCCTGTCTATGGTGGAATGAAGGTGCAGATTTACAAGCTAAAAATCTAGCGAAACCACAGCCTGCATTTATCATTCTAATGGACTTAAGGATGTTTCTATTTGCAATAATTAAAGCCTGAGCCTTGATAAGGACTAACTAATTACATACATCTTTGAGTCTAATAAAACAATTGGGGTGTAGTAGGCAATTTGGTCTAAAATGTGGTGTTCTTATAAACGTGGGGCTTCTCCACTATTAATTTTGAACAAATTACAGTGGAATACTCATTAGAACCTTTTCCAACAAGTTTCTTTAACGAATTCATAATCTAAGCACAAAATACCTGAACAGCAACAATTTATACTTAAATATTGCCTTTAACACAGCTAATGTAGCCTTAAGGCAAGGTATCCCAAAATGAAGCCGAAAGTGGGACCAAACACTTTGGGATCCTGAGCTCTGAGGCGGCAGTGTTACTCCGATAAGCTGTAACAACTAGTGCTCCCACTCTAATATGGCACTGACTATCACTGAGAGTTCACAGTGGGAAATGTTTGAAAAGCATTTCCCAAAAGTGCTTTGCAGGGGTATTTGGTACAATGCTAATAGACAATAGACAATAGACAATAGATGCAGGAGTAGGACATTCAGCCCTTCGAGCCTGCACCGCCATTCAATATGATCATGGCTGATCATTCCCAATCAGTATCCTGTTCCAGCCTTATCTCCATAACCCTTGACTCCACTATCTTTAAGAGCTCTATCCAATTCTTTCTTAAATGAATCCAGAGACTGTGCCTCCACTGCCCTCTGGGGCAGTGTGGAAGATCTTAGTTATACCAAGAGTTGAAAAGTTGCACCTCACTTTGAAATTAGACTTTTACTTTTACTTGACAAATTGACTTTTCACTCAACCAGAAATATATTCCACGAACTTTATCAACCTTGGAAAGCAAGGTATATCTTTAAAGTAGTTGGTGAGGTGTAATCTGCATAATATAACCTGACAAAATACAAATCTCTCCCTCTGATTATTTATGAATATTGTGTGCATTTACATGTTCCAATGACACACCTGTATATGTAAATCCTATAGAAATAGAAATAATACTACACTGTGACTCCTCAAAATAATTAAAGTTATGACTGAGCATCCATGACCTAAACAGTATAAATTGGTCAGTCTACGTGTGGTTAAAATCAAAATACCTGTGGATGGTCGAAATCTGAAACAAATACAAAGAAGGCTGGAGGAACTTAGCTTTTCTTCAAAAGAAGAGTCATGCCAGATGCAAAACATTAACTGTTTCTCTCTCCACATATGATGCAGAACTGCTGAGCTCCTCCAGCATCTTAGCAAGTTTTGAGAAGATTGTGATCCATCCTAGGACATACCAAACAGAGACACGTATGAGAATTCCTAGAAGCATGGCATTCCAACCAGAACTCTATCAACAAACACATCAAGTTAAACCCCACCTACAACCCCCTGAGAAAAAGAACAGGAAATGAAATCACCACAGGAAATGACATCATCAACCCAAAGAAACCAAACATATAAATAGAAAGCAGGAATCATGAAGTGCTTCACTTGGAGGCCCACAGAAGATGTCACCTGGTAAGGTGATGAAATATCTGGAAATGAACCTCCCAGCTCAGCGAGCAAACCTACATCCACATCTCCAGCATCCTCAGTGTTTGTTAGCTATACATGCACCTCACACATAACAGTAATACTTTCTTCATAAAGAGAACGGAGAAAGAAGGAACATTTAGAATAGCTCCAAAAGAATAGGAATAATTTAAAGTCTAAATGATTTAAGAGGATAAATGATTGGCAAATTGACAAATAGTTAAACAAGGTTTTCTAAATCTATTAGCTGATTGAGGAAAATCTAAGGGGACAGTTCTTTTGAATATGCTCTCCCAGCACAGACCACTGTTCACCAGCAGGATACAGATAATCACAGGCACGCTTGCTGACTTTCCATAGATGAAAATCATGAGATATCCCCTCCCAAATTCTCAATGCTTGAGCCAAATTTTCCTGTTCCTATGGCATAGGCTGAGAAGTGGGAGGAATGGCGAAATGATGGGTGGAAGGCATCCAGACAGATCCTGACATCTCCCTGTCACTATGCTACCTTACACCTGGAGAAAAAGTTAGCAGATTGGCCATCCACTCGCCAATCATTAGAACAATAGTCATTAGGTGTCCAAATGTGTGTTCCTGTTGTGCTGCCTCACTAACTGGGTCTACAATTTGTAGACAGGACAGCTGCAAGTGGCACCAAAAGTGAGAAAGAACTGCCCTTCACTGGTAGGCAGATACAGAGCAACATTTTGTCAGCGTAGGCAAGGAAATATATGTAGACAGGGCTGCCATCCAATTAAGAATAGCTGTCCATCCAAAGGCCAGCTGTCTCGTTTGGAGAGCTGGTAATGCAGACTGCAACAGCTCGTCATGGACAATGTAATGCTGCTACTCCAGAGAGAGGGGCACTTAATGGGAGATGCCTTCAAAGTGGTATAAGCATTATAGAAAAAAGCTGAGATGATGGTCTCCTGTGATAGAGGTTTAAGTGCTGGAACAATGGCCATTGCTGATATGAGCCCCTCACTGGGCCCTAAAGTGCCAGTCAAGGAGGTACTTTCTCCTCAGGGATCACTGGTAGCTCACCAGGTGTCACTGAGCAGGCTCCAACACAGCTGAGGCCCCTTCCAATGCAGGCAAAGTTCCCACAAAAGTGGGAATTGGCTCACAATTTACCGCGATTGTTGTTCAATTTATTCTCAATGGATGGCCAATTTGCTAACTTTTTCTGCAGGTGCAGTGTAGCAGAGTGACAGGGAGATGTCAGGATCTGTCTGGATGCCTCCCACCCATCATTTCGCCATTCCTCCCACTTCCCAGCCTATGCCATAGGAACAGGAAAATTTAGCTCAAGCATTGAGAATTTGGGAGGGCACATCTCATGATTTTTCATCGATGGAAAGTCAGCAAGCATGCCTGTGATTGTACGTATCCTGCTGGTGAACAGTGGTCTGTGCTGGGAGAGCATACACAAAAGAACTGTCCCCTTAGTGTTTTCTCAATCAGCTAATAGATTTAGAAAATCTTGTTTAGTTATTTGTCAATTTGCCAACCACTTATCCCCTCAAATACTGATGGCACTTATATAGAGCCAGATGTTTCAATTATTTGTGGGGAACTTCAATTCTGTGTTCACAAGATAAGCTCCAAAATCGACACTGAGTTCAAAAATATCCTGTCTGTGGGCCTTTTCTTCCTTCTTATAACTTATTTAGTTGGCCTTTGTTTCCTGTGCATCATGGTGGTAATAGCTTCCTGTTTTCTTCCTGTTTCTCAGCAGCTTTGCTGCTTTAAGAAGTATATTTGCTGAAGGAAAACAGCCGTGGATGCAATGACAGCATCAGGAAAACAATGAATAAAGAGTTGTAGTAGTATAGGGATTTGGTGATTTTAACTCTCCTTTAACTATTTTGCTTATTGAAGCTGAAGCAAAATTGTTTCCTTGACAGCATGAAATGTGGGTTCAGATCATCTCAGTTTTGGCGGGAAACTATGACAGCTTCAAGTCACCTTTTATACCTAGCATTAAAGGTGGCTGTCTTCTAAGGAAGAGACATTTGGCTAATCTATTTGCTGGCTGGCGGAAAAAGTCATGACATGATGTTTGCTACAGTGAAATCACAAGTTAATTTTCCAAATTTGCACTATTGGTTGGGAACTGCACAAACGAGAGCTGCATGTATTAGGAAGTCGTGGGTAGAGCACTCAGCGTTTCCTGCTGGCACGGCTAACACTGCTCTCTCATGCAAGTGATGTGATGATGTATTCTAACACAAAGTGATCACAAACAAATCAGAACAAAAAGAATTGTGAAACTATTGTGAAAAAGCGTTGCTTTAAAGGGCAAGAATTTGTAACACTGAAACCTATAAATAAAAAATTAAAAGAACAAATATTTTCAACATTTGCCTGGTTTGGGGTACTTTTCCAGTGAAAAGCATCAATCCAATGCATTGGTATGAACAACATCAACCCATTGAAAAGAATTTTATTGAGTTTGTAGATGCTGAAGCAACAGAAGGGTGAATTTTAGTTTTACTTACAGATAGGAAGTCTGGACAGCAATTTGTGAAATTAAATGCCTAAAGGAACATAAGCAGGCACTTACTTAATGCAACATCTATGTTTCCCTATCAGCCTATCAACCTGTGTGAATTAATTTTGAAACACATATCACAAGAGTCAGCATTTAAAGTCATAGGATAAACCAAAGAATAAACATAGGAAGTTTGAGGGAGAGTAAACATATGCCTAGAGTAAACCATAAAACATGAGAGCAGTAAAACACAAATGAGTTGTAGCATGCTTTCACGTACATCAGTTTGAATAAGTAATACATTTTAGTTCTTTATTCAAAATTGGAAGTAGAATTGGGTCTGTCTTACAGCTCATTTCCGTGTGAAAAATGGAAGGAAAAATTGACTAATTGCAGGACCCGACATCCTACACTTAGGGAAATGAGGGTCTATATATCCAGTTTTGGCAGAAGTTGGAGGTTGGATTGAGTGGAGCAGATACTGGATCTCCAGGATTATTCAACATCCTCTGTACCTCAAGCAGCAACCATTGCCAAGTGGCAGGTTTTCAACTGTTTTTAATTTTCAAAATATTCCTTAAAAGCGGAAGTGCTCCCCTTCTTTCACAGCTATCAGAATTAGGCACTCTACTTGAGCTTCAATCCCTCTTTTTGTCACTGAGGCATTTCAGTAAACTTCATATGCTTCCTGTGGATATTATGTCAATGAGATCCAAGGATCAGTTTTGGGTTGGCCTCAGAATGGGACATACTGGCCGCTTGGACGATGGAGCTGAGGACATTTAAGCTCAGGTCTGGGAAAGGAAGCCCACGGTTACACCAGACTGAAGCAAGTTGTAAGATGAGAAAAAAGTGAAGGAGCCCTAAAAATGTATGTTTCTTTTTACTATCCTGCTAGATATTCCACGACTTTCCATAGAAACACAGAAACTTGGAGCAGTAGTCAGCATTCGACACTTCAAGTTTATTTCACCATTTGATATGATCATGGCTGTCCCTTTATCTCAACTCCTTATTTCTGCTCTCTCCCCATTTTCCATATGCCTTAATATATAAAATTTTATCAATTCCTTTCTTGAATATACTCAATGACCTGGCCTCCAGAGCTTTCTGGGTAGTCACAAATTCACAGATTCACCATCCTCTAGTTGAAGAAATGTTTCCTCATCTTAATCCTAAATAACCGACTCCAACCAGGGAAAGGATCCTTCCTGTGTCTAGTCTGTCAGACCTTATTAGGATTTTATCTGCTCTTATTCTTTTAAACTCAGGTGAGTACAGGACCAGGTAAGGCAATCTCTCTGTATACAACAGTCCTGAAAGGGAAGTTCAGGTCTGTCATATTCCACTGTCCTCACCCTAACTCCCACTTGTCTGACCCACTCAGAATCTCCTTGTCACATTTGTGGTGGGTCATGGGCCAACGACATATTAATCAATAAACTACTGGAAATGAAACAACCCAGATCTGATTTCTGCAGCAGCAAGTGAGTTTTCAAAACCACACCATCATTCTTTCAAACCCCACCTGCAGTTAAAATTGGGGACAAAGAGTGTATCTGATACCCTGGCCAACATTTTGTCTCAGCCAAAACAAATGAACTGATCAGTCATTGCATCTGTGAAAGCCTGCTGTATCCACATTTTCTTCAATTTTCGTAAATGTAACATCCGTGACACTACTCCAAAACAATAATTTGTTGGCTGGCAAGCACCTTGGAATATAATGAGGCAGAATACAAATGTGCTTTTTGTTGCATAGTTGGCTATGAATTTAATAGGACAATAGCACGTTATACTTGAATGTGGTGCAGTTATTCCTGGCAAGAAGAGAAAATGAAGTACAATATACAGAGGCTAAACAGTAGGAAAACTCCAATTGAAGGAATTATAAAATGTTAACATTTTCTGCAGGTGATTCCTTTTCATAACAAGTTTGCACTCATTGTACTAACAGAAGAAAGATATTTATGATTATATGACAAAGGAAATTTACAGCCCTTGCTTATGGTTTTTCATTAAATTGTTCCAAACCCTTTGTCATAATTAATACAGCTCAGGAGATGTGTTACTTTGTACACAATAAGCAGCTGTCTCAAGATCTGTAATCTATTTGTGATTCATCCTTACTTTAACTAACATTTGGATATTTTAAATTGAGCCCTAATTATTTAGAAACTCAATAAACTACTTTTGTACTTAGGAGGCTTTGGAGTATCTATTGTCTCAAGTAGCTACCATCTGTCTCATAACATTGATGAACTATTTGTGTCTTGTGCTAATCCAGAAACCTGATTATTTACAATTTTAACAATGTTTGCTGCTACTTAACAATAACTTCACAATGGAAATACTAAAATGTCTCTTGGTGTTAAATCCAAATGTAGACTGAAAATATAATTTGCTTTTCATCTTTAAAAACCTAATAGTTGTGTTTTCTTTCTTATTATAAGCACTTTCATTTTACTTATCTCTGTCCTAGTTGGTGAACAAGGAGTTATACCAGGTCTAGTAACACATTCTGTAATGTATCCTTTGTCAAGAGTAACAGTAATTACATTGAGCCCAGAATGACACTCTTACATGTAAATGAGCAAATTGGAGAGTTGACTGAAGAAAGAATAGGGTCTTAAATCTGTTGTGACATAATTTACTGCCTGCATTTAGACAGAAATCCAATTATCAAGGTCTTGTTTATAGTATAGATTCTACATTATCTATTCATAATGGCACACAGCAATTTGAAGGTTAAAACTTATTGTTTTTTAACATGTGAACACAGGTGTAACTATCCCTTTCTAAACTTTGGATTTTTCCAAACAGAGGGAAAAAAGCAGACCTTGTCAGTCCTGTTTGATAGATAAACTGGCAGCTAAAACTCTGTAAGTTACGTCTGTTTTCAAATTCTTCTCATACTTTCAGCCATGTTGAAGTAAAGTGAGTAGACTAGGAAACACAGAAGCAACTGAAATAACAGACAAGCGGAAGCAAGCTCCAAAATTACGTTAGAGTCAAATAGCTGATGACTTATGGATGGACCAAGAAAGAAAAGCAGCAAAAATAAAACATTAGAAAATATGCTATGATAAGCCTGGGCTGGTGGACAGAACCTCCCTGCATTGTGCAATGGGACTGTCAAGGTTAGGGCAGCTAAGTTCCCTATTGTGGTGAGGGGTCTTTCTGCCTGCATTCCAGCATTCTCAGGGGTAGGGAACCAGCCCAATCTGTCTGCATAAGGCACTTGGCTGGTTACTCCTTGAAGAGAGTAAAATCTTGAGTTGCCATAGCAGTACAAAAAAATATAAAAATGGGCAAAAACAACAAGCTACATTCATTTGACAACTTTAACATAATAAAACATCCCATGTCAGTTTCCAGATGTTACCAAACAAAATTAACCATTGAGGCATATAGAAAGATGTTGGGTGGAATTTTCCAGGCCTGATAGGAACATTTAGAAGGGCGGGATGAGGAACTTTACTGGGTGGAAGACAAAAAAAAGTTCAGTTTTCCGATGGGAGGTTAAAGTGATGAAAATTCCAGAACATTTTAGAGGGCTGTCTTTCCAGGCCTTCATCATTGGGAAGCTGTTTGCATTCATTAGCATTCCATTAATACCTATTAACACCAAGGCCAATGAAAATACATACACGAGCAATGTGTTGCTAGCCAAAAATGAGAAAAGCATGTTCTCATCTATTTGTATGAGGTTTTTACCTGGCATAGTTGATAGCTTCCTCCAAGTTCTATTAAGTACAAATGTCTTCAGTAACTTGGTTCCTACAGAAACAACACCTTGTTACACAACTGCTCAATAGTATAGGGGGTGAAGCCTCCCAATGTCAATCAGCTTATGAGATGTCTGAATGATATGCAAGCTGCCTCCTTGTAATGAAACAATTGCAGTGCTAAGTGTGAAGACCAGATCAACTGTCCTGTCAAATGAAGCAGCCACACTGACTGCTTTCACCAAAGGTAACATGGGAAAGCAAGGCAAGTGCTCTGCTTACAACAGAGAGCCTCTTGAATGGGGATCAACCTAACAAGGAGATCAGTTTAAAAGTGGCATTAACACATTGAGGTAGGTTGAATCGAATAGAAAGGTGGGAATGTTATCTAAAGGACATGGTTGTCATGGACACTGTAAGGATCCCAGGAAATGGAGGGAGTAGAGTGGCATGTTGAAGTTAAAAATCACACAACTCCAGGTTATAGTCCAACAGGTTTATTTGGACGATAACCTGGTGTTGTGTTATTTTTAACTTTTTCCACCCCAGTTCAACACTGGCACCTCCACATCATGGGATGTTGAAGACAGAGTAGCTGTCAGAAGCAATAAGGAGACGGAAGAACCGAAGCTGAATATGAAAAGGGTGGGGAACACAATGGAATGATCAGTTGTACTGGGGTGGGAGAAAGAGCAGTGCAGTTGAATAATGGTAGGTGTAAGGGCAAGACTAGGCAAGGGGATCAGCTTGGAAGTGTGATTGGGGTAAAGCAGGATTTTAGGGGATAGCGAAAATGCAAATGGTCAAAAGGGGAGATTGCAAAGGAAGCAAGGGTGGAAGTGGAAACAAAATTTCCATAAACAGTTCTGGAGAGAGAAGGTACTCTGAAAGGGAGAGAATAGAAGATTAAAGACTCAAATGTAAAACTAAGCACCAACATATCTTAAGATGCTGTTTTTCAAAATAATGACTCTGAGAATGTACATTGCAAAAGGAAGTGGTAGGGCAGGTAAAAAGGGTAGTTAGGGAGGCATATGAAATGCTTGCCTGTATCAGTTATGGCACAGATTATAATAGCAGGGAGGTTATATTGGAGCAGTACAAAACTTTGGTTAGGCCACAGCTGGAATACTATGTACAGTTCTGGTCACTCCACTACAGGAAGGATATGATTTCACTGGAGGGAGTGCAGAGATGATTCACCAGGACTTTGCCTAGGATGGAGCATTTCAGCTATGAACAGAGGCTGGATAAGATCAAATTGTTTTCTTTGGAGGAGCGAAGGTTGAAGGGGGACCTGATAGAGCTATATAAGATTAAGAGGGATATAGACAGGCTGAATAGAAAGAAGCTGTCACTTTGTTGAAGAGTCAGTAACAAGGGGGCACACTTGAGGTGGAAACTATTTTTCGACAGAGGGTGTTGGGAGCTTGGAATGCACTGTCTGGGAGGGCAGCTGAGGCAGGAAACCTCACAACCTTCGACAGGACTTGGGTAAAAACTTGGATTGTCATAACATTTAAGGCTATGGGTCTAGTGCTGGAAAATTGGGCTAGTGTATGTTTAGTAGTTTTGGCAGTGCAGACTCAATATGCCAATGGCCCTCTTCTGTACTGTATGATTCTATGCAGAAAAATGACATTGTGCTAATTACCACAGACAAGGAAAGCTGCATGGAGATGAAGAACCCTCATATCTTGCATTTGGCAGCAGTATCAGGAAAGGGAAACCTGTCATGGGTCATTGAAAATCACCAAGTAAAAGGCAGCTGTCAGGCAGGCTTTTGCCCAACGAATGAGCAGCCTGATAAGCACCCAAAGGTTTCATTGACTCTGTCAACATGAGGAATGGAAACCCTCTATCTCATTACTAACATTTTTTTTTACATATCAGTGCTTCAGAGCCAGATTTGATCCACCTAATCTCGCAGCTGTGTTAGTGTGGATAAGAACATAAAGAAGGAGGAGGAAGGAAACAAGGGAATGGCAGAATTAGAGAAATGAAGGTATGAGTAAGCAAGTGGCACATGTCAAGGGGAACCAGGGTCTGCAGAGTAATTGAGTAGTCAGGTACAAAAGGATGTACAGAAGGTGTTCCAGCTTCTTCCAAATAAGTGAAAAGAAGTGCTGCACACATCCTTAAATAACTAAAGAAGCTGTCACTTAAAAGGCCCACTTCATAAAAGCAGATCTGAAGCCTTTCAGTTTGAGAGGAAGCAGTGTGCCAGAGGCATACAAGCTCACTGCTGATCTGTGACTCCTCTCAAATCTCAACCTAGGGCATGTGTGCCATCTCTGAATCAGAAGCTCACAAGTGCATTCATCAGTGCCCTTTCCAAGGAAAGCAATACAGGCTGATGAGTATCATGGGTCCAGGCAGTCAATATGTACAAACTGTGGATTTGCAGCAATCGCTATGTTGCTCATGTATATGGGCCATTAGCTACATGCACATGGTACTCAGAGTCCCCAGTCATCATGCAGCCAGAATTATCAACTGGAAGGGATTTCACTCTCTTGCTATGCAGCTCGTTGATGACCAGAAGCAACAATTCCTGCAGGCGAGCGGGCATTATCCAGGGAGCTGGCACAAAATTTACCTTCAGCACAGCTCCCAGGTTCCACTAATGTTTACACCCACATCATCTTTAGGACTGGCTTGTGTGTGACAAAGATTGCCCCAGAGGACGTGGCCAATGAAACCCAGTGCACAGGCTGATGTTGAACAGGACTACAGTGCTAACCATGCATCTTTAACAGATAATTGGCCTTCTGAAATGCGTTTCCATTGCCTGAACCTATTGAGTCAAAAAGTGTGGTGCTGAAAAAGCACAGCCGGTCAGGCAGCATCCGAGGAGCAGGAATGCTGAAGAGCTTGTGCCTGAAACGTAGACTCTCCTGCTCCTCGTATGCTGCCTGACCAGCTGTGGTTTTCGAGCAACACACTTGTTGACTCTGATCACCAGCATCTGCAGTCCTCACTTTCTCCGAGTTGATTCTGAACCTCTTGAGAGGAGTACTCGAGTACTTGCACTCCCAAGATATCCTGTGTAATAATTGTTTTGTGCATCATATACAATCGAGCTCAATGGCAGGGTGAGAACTTAGAAGAAGGGGAGATGGAACAAGCATTTGTCACCCCTGAAGATGAAGAAGGGGAGTCTCACAGACATGCTGTGAGCCATTACTGTGTTGAGGTACACAGATCTTTAAGAATCAGGTCATGGCTAGATTGGAGAACAAACTACTTTGTATGACTATTTCTAGAGAGTCAGAAATAATAGTCAGTTGTGAAAGTGAGACATTCCTACCTTTGACAGAATGCTTCTTTCAAAGGTAGGAAATGTTGATATTCTGTTTGAAATAATTACTGAATGATTTTGATCCCTTTGTACCAATAACCTCCTGTTCTGTTCCTAGCCAGAGCTTTATACACTAGCTGCTGTTGTGTGACATGAAGTATAGTTTTTGAGGGACTTTCACCTATCACAGAAACATAGATGGTGATCTTATACTGAATAACTTCTGAAACCCAACCATCTAGCTTATTTTCTTATTTTCCTGAGGTCATGTTCTCCCAGTGAACGCCAGTGTATGAGAGCTAAACCTCAGTACACAACGCACTGATGCACATGATATATGTGTCAAGACATTTGGACAGATGCATGAATGAGAAAGGTTTGGAGAGATATGGACCAAATGCAGGCAATTGGGGCTACTTTAGTTTGGGAAACTTGGTCAGCATGGACATGTTGGACTGAAGGGTCTGTTTCCGTGTTTGATGACTCTATCTGGAGTAATCATCTGTCCTCAAGATAGTCCGAAAGAGAAAATCAAGAGGCCGATGTCGTAAGACATACAAATAGAACACAGACTGTCATGCAAAATGCTGTATTTGTTTTAAGTGGGATGTTGTACAGAAGGCCAACATTGTGCATTCAAAGTGACTATGATACTGCTTCATCTTTCTTTTTCTACATTATAGTGATACCTCAGTAGCCCAAGCTGAGCTGCAAGAAGCCAGCTGACTGCTTTGACACTTGCCTCCGATGACATGATGGTTGTTTTCTGTTGGTCTGGGCCTTAACTGATCTAGCTTCTGGGAGATGGATGAATGAGGGGGGGTGGAGGGGCGGGGGGGGGGGGAAGGGGGGGTGGGAGGGGGGGGTGATTTCTTGCACGTGCATCAGTGCAACATCCCTCATTTGATCTGATGGGGGAAATTAGATCCCTGCCAAAGAGGAAAGTGGTGCGGCACAGCGCTTCTGGAATGTTCTGTCATGACAACCCACAGATGTCTGTCTGTCTCTCCCTGTCAAAACATAATGTGGACGAGCCGGTGTTGCACTGGGATGGGCAAAGTTTTAAAATCACACAACACCAGATTATAGTCCAACAGGTTATTTGGAAGTACTAGCTTTTGTAATGCTGCTCCTTCATCAGATGGTTGTGGTGTACAAGATCATCAGTTTTATGATCTTATACTCCACAATCACCTGATGAAGTAGCAGTGCTCTGAAACTTAGTGCTTTCAAATAAACCTGTTGGACTATAACCTGGTGTTGTGTGATTTTTAAACTTTGTCAAAACATAAGCAGGCTCCTCAGTCCTTTGCTCCATACTACACTTGATATTGGGCACTTGTTCCCCTGGTTTGTGTCTCCAGATCTGTCAGGACATTAATGGCATAGTCCAGAGGTTCTTCATCATTCCTGGAGTCAGCAAGAGATTGTCTTCTAACAATCCTCTTGTGTCAGAGAGCTTGGCTATACCTTCCTTCTTCTGGCTGTGGACCTGAACTAGTGCCATATTCACCACAATGTGACCCAACGGTACTCTAGATAGACCACCTACTGAGGTGAATGCTCTGAGTGGGAAAGAAGCCCTTGACTAGGTTTCCTCTGAGGATCCTGGGTATTCCTCCTCTGGTTGTGTTATGTGAGGCTGGGAGAAATAAACCTGGGGGGGTGTGGGGTGTGGGGGTGGTGGAGCTCACAGTGTTCCTTATCTGGCACTTACTTGTGGTCTGGGAATTCGACACCTCAGAAAAAAACATCACGTTATGAGGTGGCACCCTTAACCAAGGTTTGATTAACATTATGGAAGGACTAGACTGAAGGCTTTCTCCATGAGAATTCCGCACATATCCGTTGTCCCTTCAGTACACGTGTTCTCCCCTTACTCTCCTGCAATCTCTGTATTTTCTTGATTGAAAGAGGGACGCTTTCATCAGACACACCCACATCCGTGCACATTCGCACGTGTTGTACATGTTCTGCTCCTGTAGAAGGACAGAAGCACTAAGAGATATCAGCATGGGTCCATGAGAACTGTATCTGCATTGATAGATAGAGATAGAGGTGTGAATCCTGGAGCTGTGATTGTCCGTGTGTGTTAACTATAAGCGTCAGGTGGTACAGGGGAAGTTAGGAGTTAAAGGATGCCAATTGAAAAGTGGTTCAGTGTGATCAATAAGCTTGAACTGATGTGTCAATAACGTTTGATTTGGTATGTTTTCCTGATATTCCGTTGGGATGGTGATCTCAAAACTTTTTCTGTGATTGTGTCCTTATCCAACGCAAGCCTTTGGGAAACTATTAGACGTGTGGGTTCTTCCAGTTTTGATGAAAGGTTAGGTGAGTTGTTTGTGCAGGAGTTACTGAATTTCACAGCTCCTGTTTTTTTAAGTACGAACCCTGCAAGATGTGTGAAAGGCTTTAGCACTGTACTACTATGTGGGTGGGTGCACTGCAGTGACAAACACTGATTGTAGATGAGGCATGTAATGAAAATGTGATGTCTGACACCTAATCCTGTGTGTAACAGTCCTCTTCCACTCTACAGTGTTAGTTCATACTCAAAGCAGCATGAAGAATTGAACTGACAGTGGCATTTATCTTGACGGAGTGCAGCAGATCATTCATCCTTTTCTGCCACCGTATCCAGGCTCTACTCTTCTTCCCACAGACCCTGACCTCTGCAACCACCTTGGTCTAGGCTTCTTGGTCACTCAGGATGGCCTACAGTTGCTATTCCTGGGAATCAACATATCCCTTCTCTCGCAGATGCCTTACTGGTGCACAAGTAGGGAAGCATCGCTGAACCGCAGAGCTGTTTTCTGGCATGTCTCTGAATATCCAGAGATGGGTGAGGGTGATGAGCTGATAGCTTTGGGTTGCAGAGAGTGAAGGGCTATCAGATGCTTTTAAAATATGGCACCTGGAAGGGGCTGGTGGGGAATAAAAAATTCCTGCCTGATTGCTACTACAATTTGCTACACAAGGATACATGATAAAATAAGGGAAGGTGTGTCTAATCCTGAGCAGAAACCCCTCTTGCTTAGTTTCAAAGAAAAGAAGTTGATGACTGATCAAAGAGGTAGTTTTCACAGGAAGAGACTTCAGGGTTTAGAAGGTAATTCCTGAGTTCAGGAGTTTGTGTATTGAAGGTATAGCTGCTGAAGAGCGAGTGAAGGACATCAAGGATATACAAGGGGCCAGAATTGGTGAAGTGTGGAGATCTCTTAGAGTTGGAGAACATTCCGGGAAGGGACAAGCGAGGCCAAGTTTGCATATAAGAATGTAAATTTTAAGGTCAAAGTATGGATGGACATGGAAACAACAAAACAAGTAAACAGGTGCAATGTGAACAGGAGTTGATATAGTTAGGATACCACTACAGACTTTTGCATGTTATTTTTACAAAATCAATACTGTCAGCACACAATTGTACTAATAAGTTACAAGAAGAAAACATTTGAATATTGTGTATTTCTTATTCTTTGCCCTGAAGTAAAAGATCTCACTTTTTCTTTTTATTTCACTGGTATTTAGTCATTAACGATGTTTCATTACAAACTGAGATTAATCCACATTTCTAATCATTCACTTGGTGCTTTTATTGCCAAGATCTATAAACAATCCGTAAATGTCACTTATAATTAACTCTTGCTTCACAATATATTTCATTTTAGTTTTGAACTAATCATTTCCTTTCTTATTCTTGTAGCAGAACAATGCAAGTGATGTATGCGTTACTGTACTACAGTTAATGCTGGCTTGTAATTAATATTTTTGACATATTTTAACAAAGCCAAACAACTATATGTAGAATTTCATGGTTAGAAACAATTATTAATAATATTAAACATTATGGGCAGAATTGGACAGCACTCCCTGCTCTAACAAAAACTAAGGTGGGGTTTGCAATGCACATCTAATCCTTGCTTGTTTATTCCAATACCAGCAGCATGCAAGCTTCATGCTACCTGTTCATTCCCATAGTTTTACTGCACAGTCAGTGCTAAACATACTGTTAAGTGTGCCCTTCATGAATCCATGCTGCATCTGTCCAAGGGGACAATTTCTAACTAGATGCCTTGTTATTTCTCCCTTGATAATAGACTCAAGCATTTTCCCCACTGCAGAAGTTAAGCTAACTGGTCTATAATGCCCTATCTTTTGTCCACCTCCCTTTTTAAACAGTGGTGTCACGTTTGCTGTTTTCCAATCTGCTGAAACTGCCCCAGAGTCCAGTGCATTTTGAAAAATTAACACAAGTGCATTTGCTATTTTTCCCGCCATCTCTTTTAGTACCCTGGGATGCATTCCATCAGGGTCAGGAAACTTGTTTATCCTTAACCCCATTAGCTTGCCCAAAACTACCTCTTTCGTGATAATGATTGTTTCCAGGTCCTCACCTACCTTCATCTCTTTGTCAATTACTGGTATGTTATTCGTGTCCTCCACTGTGAAGATCAGTACAAAATAGCTGTTCAGTGCCTCTGCCATTTCCTCATCTCCCATTACTAAATCCCATTCTCATCCTCGAAAGGACCAATGTTCACTTGAGCCACTTTTTCATTTTATATATTTATAGAGACTTTTGCTATCTGCCTTTATATTCTGTGCTAGTTTATTGTCATAATCCATCTTACTTTTCTTAATAGCATTGTTTGGTGGCTTTCTGTTGACCTTCAAAGCTTTCTCAATCTTCTAGTTTCCTGCTGACCTTGGCCACTTTATATGCCATCTCTTTCAATTTGATAGCGTCCCTTATTTCCTTAGATTCTCATGGCAAATTACCCCTTTCCTACAGTCCTTCCTTTTCACTGGTATATACAGTTGCTGGGTATTTTGAGAAATTGCTTTAAAATGCTTCCATTTGTCCCACCATAAAACCTTTGCTTCTAGTCTACTTTAGCCAACTCCTCCCTCATCCTATTGTAGTGTCCTTTGTTTAAACACAGGACACTGATATTGGATTTTATCTTCACACTCTCCATTCTGTATTCTAAATTCAACCAGACTGTGATTGCTCCTTCCAAGAGGATCCCTCATTATGACATCATTAACTATTCCTGTCTCATTACACAGGACCAGATCTAAGATAGCTTGCTCTCTCATCGGTTCTATTACATACTGAGCAAGAAAACTTCTGCAGATACATTCAATGAATTCCTCCTCAAAATGACCCTGACTGACCTGGTTCAACCAATCGACATGCAGATTAAAATCCCCCATGATAATTGCCTGGCACAATGTGATGTCATTATTTGGTGCCTATAGACTGCACCTATCAGTGACTTTTTCTTCTTAGAATTTCTGATCTCCACCCAATTGGATTCAACTTTACTCTTTATAGAACCTATGTCATCCTTGAATATCAGAGCTACACCACATCCCTTACCTTCCTGTCTGTCCTTCTGAATAGTCTGATACCCCCAGATGTTTAACTCCCACTAGTGACCATCCTCCAACCACGTCTCCATAATGGCTATTAAATCATATTAATTTGGGATGATTTGTCCCATTAATTCATTTACCTTGTAATGAATGCAAGCATTCAGGTAAAGTGCCCTTATGCTAGCTTTTGTACCCTTTTTATGAATTCCAACATCTCCATTAATAATATCTCCTGATTATCCTTCCTGTTTACTTTTTTCATAGTCTACTTTGCGGTTAAACTCTCCTGCACACATGCTAACCTGCTGCTTTCCTTTTTATTTGCCAGCATACTTCCTGACGTTTTCCCGTTCTCTTCAACCCGACTCATTAGTTTAAAGTCCTAGTGACTGCCCTATTTATCCTTTTCGCAAGAACACAGGGTCCAGGTTGGGATGGTCTCCTCCTGAACCACTGGTAGAGATCTGTCCTGTTCCAAAACTGATGACAATGTCCCATTAAATGGAATCCCTCTTACCCATATCACGCCCTTAGCTGTGTGTTTACTTCCTTAATTTTCTTATCCCTAAATCAATTTGCATGTTGCTTGGATACTAATTTGGAGATTATAATTCTTAAGGATCTATTCCTTAATTTTGTTCCTAGTGCTTGATAATCCCCAAACAGGTCCTCCTTCCTAGCCTTGCCTATGTTGTTAGTCCCAACATGGACCACAACATCTGGATCCTCGCCCTCCCGTTCCAATATCCTTTCAAGCCAGTCAGCGATGTCCTGTACCCTGGCACCAGGCAGGCAACTTCCCATGCTGAACTAATCTACTGCAATTCTATGAAGACATTACGAGCACGGTGGACAACTGGGACCCAGTAGATGTGGTGTATCTAGATTTCCAAAAGGCATTCGACGAGGTGCTGCACAAAATATTGTCACATAAGATAAAGATGCATGGCATTATTGGCAATGTATTAGCATGGACAGAGGATTGGTTAACTAACAGGAAGCGAAGAGTGGGGATAAATGAGTGCATTTCTGGTTGACAATCAGTGGCTAGTGGTGTGCCTCATGGATAAGTTTTTGGAACTGCAATTGTTCACAATTTACAAAGATGGTTTGGATTTGGACAACAGGTGTAGTGTGTCAAAGTTTGCGGATGACTCTAAGATGAGTGGCAGAGCAAAGTGTGCAGAGGACTGTGAAACTTTGCAAAGGGACATAGATAGTTTAAGTGAACAGGGAAAGGTTTGGCAGATGGAGCACAATGTTAGTAAATGTGAAGGAATGGTAGGAATAACAGTAAAAACAACAATTAATTGAATGATAAGAAATTGTTAACACTGCTGTGCAGAGGGACCTGGGTGTCCTTGTGCATGAATCACAGAAAGTTGGTCTGCAGGTACAACAGGTAATTAGAAAGCCAAATGGAATTTTGTCCTTCATTGTTAAAGGGATTGATTTTAAAACAGGGAGGTTATGTTGCAGCTGTACAGGGTGCTGTTGAGGCCACACCTGCAGTACTGCTTGCATCTTTGGTCTCCTTACTTCAGAAAGGATGTACTGGCACTAGAGAGGGTGCAGAGGAGGGTTCACTAGGTTGATTTCAGAATTGAGCGGGTCGGCTTATGAGGAGACACTGAGTAGACTGGGATTATATTGATTGGAATTTAGAAGAATGAGGGGGCATCTTATCGAGACATATAAAATTATGAAGGAAATTGATAGGAAAAAAGTAGAGAGAATGTTTCCACTGGCGGGTGAAACTCAGACAAGAGGGCATAGCATCAAATCTAGGGGGAGCAGATTTAGGACCGAATTGAACATGGAACTTCTTCACCCAGAGGGTTTTGAGTCGATGGAATTCCCTGCCCATGAAGTAGTTGGCTCTTCCACGTTGAATGTTTTTAAGGCGAAGAAGGATCATTTTTTTGAACAGTAAAGGAACTAAGGGTTATGGTGAGAGGGCGGATATGTGGAATTGAGTCCACAAAAAGATCAGTCAGCAACTTATTGAATGGCAGAGCAGGATCAAGGAGCCAGATGGCGTACTCCTGCTCCTAGTTCTTATGTTCTCAATGGCTACATGTCTCAACAATGTCCCTAGTTTTTAAAAAGATGGCAGCAGTTAAATTTTGCCTACATTACTTAAAGCCAGGTTGCCCAGAAAAAGAGAGGTATGTGGTGTAACAGGGTAAAATGTATGCTCCAAGATATTCTGGCACAGCACGAGATTCTCCTTCTCATAATCCACATGCCCCTCATTCCACAAAACATTTTTCTTTTATAAGCTGTAGATGATACAGGCATGCTCATTGTCCTTTAGCCCCCTCTGCATCACGTTACCTTATGCCTTTCTGCTTTCAGATACGCAAAAACTATAGCCAGGTGGTGGTACAGGAGCAAGATGTGGAAAGCAAAGAAGGTTCATCCTGAAGGGAATTTGTCTATCAATCAGGCTCCTGGTCATCAGCACAGATGTTCACACTGCATGTACATTAGCTGCTAAGGGTCACAACTGTGTAATTATAAAAAATATTTTGTGAAGATAGGCAGTCTATCTTTAAAATGCACAAAGAATCTTACAAAACGGTTCATAGAATTCACCTGAATACCCTTGTTTCAGATGGTATTGGGACTTGATTGCATTCAGGAAAAAACACAGATGAAGACTTTTAAAATTCAATGAATATTTTCAAGGGTAAATATAAAGTCCATATAATAGTTTAAGGAGATATATCAGAACATACAGAATAACTAATGATCTATCCAATGAGCAAGAAAAATTCCAAGGGAGGCCCAAAATCCATGGAAAGCTACAAATGTCAAAGATAGTATCAGACCTCAATAAAAACATATAATTGTAGATATGCAAGTGGCAGATCAGAAGATTGGATAGGGTACACAAAGCAGCAAAGAAGGAATAACAAAATACTTGGGTGGGAGGAAAATTAAAGTACAGGAGACAGCTAGCCAGAAATATTAAAAGAGATTCTTTGAAAAAAATGAATAAAATAAACATTGGTCACAGGGGCTCAGTTAACTCAGTTGAGTGAACAGTCGGTCTGTAATGAAGAGTGTGAGTTTAATTCCTCACTGGTTGAGAGTTCTTCCTTCTCAACCTCTCCAGGGGTGACCCTCAGGTTAAACTACAACTAGTTGTCTATCTCTAATGAGGAAGTTGGACTATGGTGACATTGAATACTTTCTATTTAGTGCCAGAATAAAGGGGTGTTAATTTTGGACTGAGATGAGAAGGAATTTCTTCTCTCAGAGGATTGTGAGTCTTTGGAATTTCTTGCCACAGAGAACTGTGAGAGGGAAGTGCTTGTGTATATTTAAGGCTGAGGTAGATGCTTGATCAGTAAGGGAATCTAGGGTTGTGTGGAAATGTAGGAACATGAACATGAGGAATGTTAGATCAGCCATGATCCTATTGCATGGCAGAATGACCTACTCCTGTTCTATATCTTAATATCATATGATCTTTAAGTGAGTTGACAGAATTGATAGCGGAAATAATGGGTTTTAGGTATTTTGCAGTAGTCTTCACTATTGAGGTTGCAGGTAACATCCCAGAAACAGCTAAAATCAAAAAATAAAACAGGGTGAAGAACTCAGGAAAATTACAATCACTAAATAAATGGTACTGAGTAAATTGTTGAAGTAGCAGGCTGACAAGTGTTTGAGTCCTGATGTGTGTCTTAAAAGAAGTGGTTAGTTAGATAGCTGAGGCATTGGTTTGGATTTTCCAAATCTTCCTTGATTCAAAGGAAGTCCCATTAAGTTGGATGATGGCAAATATAACTGTTTTACTCAAAAAGAGAGAGAAACAGGGGCAGGAAACTCTAAACTAGTTAGCTTCACATCTCGCATCGGGGAAAGATATTATGAAAGAAGGAAACTTAGATTTGTTCAAGGTAATTTATTAGACCCAATATAGTTTTATGAAAAGGAAATCAAGTCGAACCAATCCTTTGGTGTTCTTTGAGGAAGTAACATGTCATATTGATAAAGGGAAACAGGTAGATATACTATACATAGAAGTGGAATCTTATCACATCCTGAATGATGTGAGTTATAGAGAGCTTTGTGGAAGAATCATGCAAGAGGTCCAGCAAGGCTACCCTGACAACAACAGCAACTGGCTGTATCTTTTATGTATTGGCTAATTGCAAGGTGACTTCCTCACTCAACAGTGATGAGTTTCTAATTACAGGGAGGTATAACTAATTTAAAACCTTTGTAACGCCACGAGTCACCTCACTTATATTCAGCTTCCTATTTAACCAAATGCACCAAGCAAGTAAGACATCAAGAATTCTTGACATGGATTTCTGAGCAGATACTTGGCAGTTTCAGCTTACTGCTAGCTACAAGCAGCCTCCTTGTTGATTAGATTCTCTAAAGTGTGGAAACATGCCCTTCAGCCCAACAAGTCCACACCACCCCTCCGAAGATAAATTCACCCAAACCCATTCCCCAACCCGATATTTACCCTGACTAACACACCTAACACTGTGCACAATTTAGCATGGCCAATTCACCTGACCAGCACATCTTTAGACTGTGGGAGGAAACCAGAGCACCCGGAGGAAACCCACGCGAACACAGGGAGAATGTGCAAACTCTACACAGTCAGGTGGGAATCGAACCCAGGACCCTAGTGCTGTGAGGCAGCAGTTCTAACCACTGAGCCACCGTGCTGCCATTGTTGCTTCACATCAAACAGTATTTTAGGGCATTATCCATGGCCAACAGCCACACACATCCCTTGTCCGTGGACATTGGCAAATCTCTCGCTATCCTCATGGCAATTCTCCGATCCACTTGCAGGATAATCTGGATCACACACTTACATTGCAATGTAAACCAGCAACTAGTATTGGAATGCTTCTAGAAGGACACCTTGGGACAGATACCCAGCTCACAGTCTGCATTTTAGGACTTCTTGTTTGTTCATGTAGCACCTATCTGTATGCATGCAGCAAGATGGTTGACTGTGAAATGTCCTGACAAGTCACTTGCCTCCTTATTCTCGGAACTTTCAGCAATGTTATTTGGGTGGAAAGAGATCCAGTTCTGCAAGATTTCCTGGGACAGTGAAACATTTAGCGCTCAATTCGATTCCCCATTATTTTCAAGTGAAACATTGCGAAGTCCAAAGTCATGTGTGGAAAAAAAAATCATTTACAACAAGTGAGCAGAAGTTTAAAAACAGTTTGATTTGATCAAGTAGGCTATAAAAACATCCTGTTTTGATTGTGTGGAGTCATTATTCATTATTGTTCACTCTTCAAAACAGAATATTGCCATTTGCACCTTGGCAGCATTGTTATTTTATCAATGTGAAACGTGTAGTTTGAGATTAGACTTGAGTTCAGAGAAGATATAAAAAAACTGTAGAGGATCAAGCAACTAACACAGTGCCTTATCTGGTTACTTTATTGAGAGTTTATTGGCTTCTATACACAATTGTAAATAAAAGCTTCTGGTGCTTCTGTTGTTCTCAGAGGTTACTTTTGGGATTCAACTTGGGACAAATTAGTCATTTCCTTCCGTAAGAACTGCTTCTGGCTTATAGGTTTCTTCCTGTAATCTTAATTGACAGGATCATGTGCTTTTTCCAAACCAGGTTACGTTCAAAATTTAGTGCAAGAAAATGAAAAATAACGGAGAAAACTAAGGGTGAAATCAGTTACCCTTGCATTTGCATTCAAGACTGGTTTGGCTTTTTCTGCTTTGCCTCCTCAGCCAGACCTTACAGGCTCCCAGTATTTCGGTCCTGTTCTGCTGTTTAGTGCAGATACAAAAGCCAGGCAGCTTAGTTTTTATGGTTTTTCATGGCTTTCAGCAGTCATCCTTCAAGTGCGTGGGCGTACTGCTATGCGGCACTGCGTCCTCTTAATCTCACACTGACTTTTGCCAGCAACCTGTGCAGCAAACATAGCCAAATGACCATGTCTCAATCTTGGAGGGGAGCAGCCCTCAGTCAAGTCAAGGAAGACTGCCATCAGTCAGGTGGGGCTTATTGTGGGAGTCAATCAAGAACAACATCTGCTGACAGTCCAGAGGCTTGGTTATGGTCAGTTGTTTGCTCAGGACACCTAGTCAGCAGCTCTGACTCATTACAGTCCAGAATGAGCCCTGGTCAGTCCTGCAGGTCCAATGCTAATAGTCAAGGGTTGCATAGATCAGACAGGGGTCTGCACAGACAACGATTCGGGCATGGGCCAATCACACACACAGAGACTGTACATCCAAGTACATCAGGGAGATTGTCAACAGTCAGCCCTGGGGTCTCAGCAATGAATGGCAAGGGCGTAGAGGTATTTGGGGACACTCGTGATTGAGAAGTAAAGGGAATCAATGTTGAGGATTGGAGGCAGCAAGCTCAGGGGCTGAGGAGACAGGATGCTGAAGAAGGGAATTTGACAGAAAAAGCAGGGGGCTAGTTGGTAGTGTATGGGAGAATATTGGATGCTCTAGGACGAAGGTTTTATAGTCAGTTGCCACCACCATGACCTCAATAGGGTGGGAGGGGAGTGCATATCATGATGGTAGGCAGGACTAAACTGTAGGGATGGGGCTAAGGAGTGAGGAAAAGAGGTACAATCCTTGCTATAGGTGGTGAGTGGGAACATATGGGGGGTCAATTGTAATGGGCAGTCCAGGGACTGTCAGGTGGAAAGGTATATGAAGGCTTGGGATGGGGAAGCTGATGACCATTCCAAGCCTGAGATTTATAATACATCATGTATCCTGCATTGTCTTCTGTGATCTCTCCATTCCTAGATGTCCCCTACAAATGGAAAATGGTTGCAGCCAGTCTTGGACTGGACAGAGTTTTGTTTTATTGGTCACAACACAGCTCCATTTGTATTGATAGGAGGCCATTTTAGGGGTGATTGCATAAATCAGGGGCGATTACATCAATGAAGTGTACTGGTTAAAGTCTATTGCAATCGTTACGATCTTGCATGTAAAATGCATGCAGTGTATAATGTGTAGGATGTAAATACTGGTCGGAAACAATCATGATGCTACCATTGGTCCTTGCAGATAAAGGATTGCATGTCAGGGAGGCAGAAGTAAACCTAGGTGTCCTTAAAAGAGGCATCTGTGGGCCACAAAGCACAAAGTCAATGGCTGAACAGGGACACTGAACTGATTCCCTCTCAAGTTGCTCTGTAAGTATAATGTAAGACACTCTTTATTGATGCCATTTGTGCCAGATCATACAACTTTGTCTCATTGCCCTGTGACAAGGTCAGTGCTGGAGATTCAATTACAGAGCTAGTTTCACCAGGTTCAGGGCACAAAGGACTGATTGAGAGGGCTATATCACAATGCAGGAGAGTTCATCAATAGAATAGGCATCTGAAACAACTCCACTGAGGCCAGTATCCCGTCACTAAGTCACCCTTTATTTACATGTGGAGAGTCCTTGACACTGATTCAGCTCCCTCAGAGCAAGCTTTCAGAGTTAACAGGATATCTGGCACTCCTGTTTATATCTGTCAGCCAGGGCTCCCTGATTGACCAGATTAACAGCCCCAATGAGAGATATCTTATTCTATGAGGTCTCCCTGGCTGACCTCATTACAATCACTACAGCTTCCATTTCATCAATGCAGTGCAGGTTTGTATCCAGTCCCTGAGAGCTGCCATGATACTTGTATCCTTGAGAATGCTTGTGTTCCTGCTGTGTTTGAGGAAAATAAATGTTACAAGGATGGTTACCATGGGAGAAGGTGTATCCTGTGCGATCACAGCTAACAAATCTATAACTTTTTGACTGAGATGGAGCTAACATTTTAAGTCTGGTAAGTGTTTTCTTCAAACTTTAGGACTCTATCTTAATTTGTGTGACTTCAAGAATCCAGATAACTCCGCCACCCCCCCACCACCACCACCAGTGTCTGCATTTTAGTTTCCAGCTCATTAAATATAAGTCCATGGCGAAAGTGAGTACTGCAAATGCTGGAGATTAAAGCCAAGTATGTGGTGCTGGAAAAGCACAGTTGGTCAGGCAGCATCCGAAGAGCAGGAAGATTGATATTTCAGGCAAAAGCCCTTCATCAGGAATGAGGCTGGGAGCCTTGGGGTGGAGAGATAAATGGGAGGTGGGTGGGGCTGGGAGGAAGGTAGCTGAGAGTGCACTGGGTGGATGGAGGTGGGGGTAAAGGTGATAGGTCAGAGGGGAGGGTGGAGCAGATAGGTGGGAAGGAATATGGACAGGTAGGACAGGTCGTGGGGATGGTGCTGAGCTGGAATATTGAAACTGGGGTAAAGTGGGGGGAGTGAAAATGAGGAAAGTGGTGAAATCCACATTGATGCCATGGGATTGGAGGGTGCCGAGGTGAAAGATGAGGTGTTCTTCCTCCAGGTGTCGGGTGGTAAGGGAGTGGTGATGGAGGAGGCCTAGGACCTGCATGTCCTCAGCAGAGTGGGAAGGGGAGTTAAAAAGTTTGGCCATGGGGCGATACGGTTGATTGGTGCATGTGTCCCGAAGAAGTTCTCTGAAGCACTCTGCGAGTAGGTGTCTTGGCTCCCCAATATAGAGGAGACCGTATCAGGAGCGACGGATATGATGTGTGGAAGTGCAGGTGAAACTTTGATGGATGTGGAAGGCTCCTTTGGGATCTTTGAGGAATGTGAGGGGGGAGGTGTGAGCGAAGGTTTTGGTTAGGCCACGGTTGGAATATTGCATGCAGTTCGGGTCTCCTTCCACCAGAAAGATGTTGTGAAACTTGAAAGGGTTCAGAAAAGATTTACAAGGATGTTGCCAGGGTTGGAGGAATTGAGCTATAGGGAGAGGCTGAACAGGCTGGAGCTGTTTTCCCTGGAGCATCGGCAGCTGAGGGATGACCTTATAGAGGGTTACAAAATTATGAGGGGCATAGATAGGGTAAATAGACAAAGTCTTTTCCCTGGAGTTGGGGAGTTCAGAGCTAGAGGGCACAGGTTTAGGGTGAAAGGGGAAGGGTATAAAAGAGACCTACAGGGCAACCTTTCCACACAGAGGGGTGGTACATGTATGGAATGAGCTGCCAGAGGAAGTGGTGGAGGCTGGTACAATTGCAACATTTAAGAGGCATTTGGATGGGTACATGAATAGGAAGGGTTTGGAGGGATATGGGTCGGGTGCTGGCAGGTGGGACTAGATTGGGTTGGGATATCTAGTCGGCATGGATGGGTTGGACCGAAGGGTCTGTTTCCAGCTGCAACATGACTTCCCAACTCCTGTACTCAATACTCTGACCAATAAAGGAAAGCATACCAAATGCCTTCATCACTATCCTATCTATCTGCAACTCCACTTTCAAGGAGCTATGAGCCTGCACCCCAAGGTCTCTTTGTTCAGCAACACTCCCTAGGACCTTACCATTAAGTTTATAAGTCCTGCTAAGATTTGTTTTCCCAAAATCCAGCACCTCACATTTATCTAAATAAATCTCCATCTGCCACTTCTCAGCCTATTGGCCCATCTGATCAAGATCCTGTTGTAATCTGAGGTAACCTTCTTCATTGTCCACTCCGCCTCAAATTTTGTTGTCATCAGCAAACTTACTAACTATACCTCCTATGCTCACATCAAAATTGTTTATATAAATGATGAAAAGTAGTGGACCCAGCACCAATCCTTGTGGCACTCCACTGGTCACAGACCTCCAGTCTGAAAAACAACCCTCCACAACCACCCTGTGTCTTCTACCTTTGAGCCAGTTCTGTATCCATATGGCTAGTTCTCCCTCTATTCCATGAGATTTTACCTTGCTCACCAGTCTCGAAAGGGAAACCTTGACAAACGCCTGACTGAAGTCCATATGGATCACATCTACCACTCTGCCCTCATTAATTCTCTTTGTTATTTCTTCAAAAAACTCAATCAAGTTTGTGAGACATGATTTCCCATGCACAAAGCCAAGTTGACTATCCCTAATTAGTCCTTGCCTTTCCAAATATATGTACATCTTGTCCCTTAGGATTCCCTCATTGACGTCAGGCTCACTGGTCTATAGTTCCCTGGCTTGTCCTTACCACCTTTCTTAAAAAGTGGCATTAGGTTAGCCAACCTCCAGTCTTCCAGCACCTCACCTGTGACTATCAATGATATAAATATCTCAGTGAGAGGCCCAGCAATCACTTCTCTAGCTTCCCACAGAGTTATCGGGTACACCTGGTCAGGTCCTGGAGATTTATCCATTTTTATGCATTTCAAGACATCCAGCATTTCCTCCTCTGTAATGTAGACAATTTTCAAGGTATCACCATCAACTTCCCTACATTCTATACTTTCCATGTCCTTTTTCACAGTAAATACTGATGCAAAATACTCGTTTAGTATCTGCCCCATCTCCTGTGGCTCAGCACAAAGGCCGCCTTGCTGATCTCTGAGGGGCTGAAAATGTGTTGCTGGAAAAGTGCAACAGGTCAGGCAGCATCCAAGGAGCAGGAGAATCGACGTTTCGGGCATGATCCCATCTTCAGGTTCTCTGAGGGGCCATATTTTCTCTCTCGTTACTCTTTTATCCTTAATATATTTGTAAAAACCCTTTGGATTCTCCTTAACTCTATTTGCCAAAGCTATCTCATGTCCCCTTTTTGCCCTTGTGATTTCTCTCTTAAGTATACTCCTACTTTCTTTATACTCTTCTAAGGATTCACTCGATCTATCCTGTCTATACCTGACATATGCTTCCTTCTTTTTTTTAATCAAACCATCAATTTCTTTAGTCATCCAGCATTCCCTACACCTACCAGCCTTCCCTTTCACCCTGACAGGAATATACTTTCTCTGGATTCTTGTTATCTCATTTCTGAAGGCTTCCCATTTTCCAGCCGTCCCTTTACCTGCGAACATCTGAGCCCCGTCAGCTTTTGAAAGTTCTTGCTTAATACCGTCAAAATTGGCCTTTCTCCAATTTAGAACTTCAACTTTTAGATCTGGTCTATCCTTTTCCATCACTATTTTAAAACTAAAAGAATTATGGTCACTGGCCCCAAAGTGCTTCCCCACTGACACCTCAGTCACCTGCCCTGCCTTATTTCCCAAGTGTAGGTCACATTTTGCACCTTCTATAGTAGGTACATCCACATACTGAATCAGAAACTTTTCTTGTACACACTTAAGAAATTCCTCTCCATCTAAACCCTTAAAACTAAGGCAGTGCCAATCAATGTTTGTAAAGTTAAAATTCCCTACTATGACCACCCTATTATTCTTACTGATAACTGAGATCTCCTTACAAGTTTGTTTCTCAATTCCTCTCTGGCTATTAGGGGGTCTATAATACAATCCCAATAAGGTGATTATCCCTTTCTTATTTCTCAGTTCCACCCAAACAACTTCCCTGGATGTATTTTTGGGAATATCCTCCCTAGGTACAGCTGTACTGCTATCCCTTATCAGAAACACCACTCCCCCTCCTCTCTTGCCTCCCTTTCTCTCCTTCCTGTAACATTTGTATCCTGGAACATTAAGCTGCCAGTCCTGAGCCACGTTTCTGTAATTGCTATGATATCCCAGTCCCATTTTCCTAACCATGCCCTGAGTTCATCTGCCTTCCCTGTTAGGCCTCTTGCATTGAAATAAACGCAGTTTAATTTATCAGTCCTACCTTGTTCTCTGTTTTGTCCCTGCCTATCCTGACTGTTTGACTCGCTTCTGTTCTCAATTGTACAAGTCTCAGATTGGAATCTTTCCTCACTATCTCCCTGGGTCCCACCACACCTCCCCCTGCCCAAATCCCACCTTACTAGTTTAAATCCTCCCGAGCAGCCCAAGCGAATCTCCCTTCCAATTTAGGTGCAATCTGTCCTTCTTGTATAGGCCACTTCTACCCAAAAACAGCTTCCAATGATCCAAAAATGTGAATCCTTCTCCTGTACCTCAGCTCTTCTGATGAAAAACTAAATATAATTGAAATCCAAATCAACTTGAGGCCCCAATATAAATCATTAAATTATTATGAACTGGTAGACAGCCCAATGGACAATGGAATGCCTTTTTGACGTAAGGACTAGAATACAAGAGGATAGAAGTTATGCATCAGTTACATAAAGACCATCAAAAGTCCTATGAATAATATAGTATCACATCTTAAGGTCCTTAGATTAAGGTACATAATATATTATGATCATTTGGGAATTTGGATTTTAAAGCAGATGCATAGTTGATTTTGCTTTCAGCTCTGTGAACGTGATTTTTTTTTAAAGAGTCAAAAAGTCATTTGGAACAGTGAATAAAAGGATTATTTCCAAGAAAGCATGAGATTGAAGTTAAAAGCCTCAGTCAGGTACTTGTGGCATTAGTTGCTGAAAATTTACTTTCTATTTATTCATTTCCCTGTGGGATGTGGGCAGCATTTATTGCCCATCCCTAGTTGCTCTTGAGAAGGTGGTGGTGATCTGCCTTCTTTTTTGTTAGATTAGATTAGATTACTCACAGTGTGGAAACAGGCCCTTCAGCCCAACAAGTCCACACCGCCCCGCCGAAGCGCAACCCACCCATACCCCTGCATTTGCCCCTTGCCTAACACTACGGGCAATTTAGCACTGGCCAATTCACCTGACCTGCACATCTTTGGACTGTGGGAGGAAACCGGAGCACCCGGAGGAAACCCACGCAGACACGGGGAGAACGTGCAAACTCCACACAGTCAGTCGCCTGAGGCTGGAATTGAACCCAGGTCTCTGGCGCTGTGAGGCAGCAGTGCTAACCACTGTGCCACCGTGCCGCCCCCGAACCGTTCTTGAACCGTTGCAGTCCACTTCTCTGGGTTGACTCACAATACTATTAGGGAGAGAATTCCAGGACTTTGACCTGGCAACATTGAAGGAATGTTGATATATTAGGAAGATGCTTTCTGATGATCTTTGGTGAATTTCTGCAGTGCATCTTGTAGATACTACACACTGCCGCTCCTGAGTGTTAGTGGTGCAAGGAGTGGATGCTTGAGGATGTTTTGTCCTTGATGATGTCAAGCTTCTTCAGTATTGTTGGGCCTGCACTCATCCAGGCAACTGAGGAGTATTTTATAACACTCCTGATTTGTGCTTTGTAGTTGGTGTACAGGCTTTGGGAAGTCAGGAGGTGAGTTACTAGTAGCAGTATTCCTAGTCTCTGGCCTGCTCTTGTATCCATTGTATTAGATGATGAGTCCAGTTGAGTTTCTGATCACTAATAACCCTCAGGATTTTGATAGTGAAATACTCAGTAATGGTAACACCATTGAGCATCAAGGCTGGTGGTTAGATTGTCTCTTATTGATGATGGGCATAGACTGGCATTTGTGTGGCATGAATGTTACTTGCCACTTGTCAGCCCAAGCCTAAATTTTGTTGCGTACATGACATTAGTGAGGCCACTTTGGAATACTGCATGCAATTCTGGTCTCCCTGCTATAGGAAGGATATTGTGAAACTTGAATAGAATTAAAAAATGATTTACAAGGATGTTGCCAGACTTGGAGGATTTAAGCTACAGGGAGAAGCTGAATAGACTGGGACTGTTTTCCCTGGGGCTTTGGAGGCTGAGGGGTGACCTTATAGAGGTTTATAAAATCATGAGAGGCATGGATAGAGTAAATAGAAAAGTTCTTTTCACCGGGGTGGGGGAGTCTAAAACTAGAGGGTATAGTTTAAGGTGAGAGGGGAAAGATTTAAAAGGGACTTAAGGGGCAATGTTTTCAAACAGAGTGTGGCACGTGTATGGAATGAGCTGCCATAGGAATTGATGGAGGCTGGTATAATTACAGTATTCAAAAGGTGTCTGGATGGGTATGTGAATAGGAAGGGATTTGGGTCAACTTTTTTAGATTAGATTAGATTACTTACAGTGTGGAAAACAGGCCCTTCGGCCCAACAAGTCCACACCGCCCCGCCGAAGCGCAACCCACCCATACCCCTACATCTGCCCCTTACCTAACACTACGGACAATTTAGCATAGCCAATTCACCTGCCCTGCACATCTTTGGAATGTGGGAGGAAACCGGAGCACCCGGAGGAAACCCACGCAGACATGGGGAGAATGTGCAAACTCCACACAGTCAGTCGCCTGAGGCGGGAATTGAACCCGGGTCTCTGGCGCTGTGAGGCAGCAGTGCTAACCACTGTGCCACCGTGCCGCCCACATTTGGCAAATGGGACTAAGTTTATTTTGGACATCTGGTCAGCGTGGATGAATCACACCAAAAGGTTTGTTTCCATGCTGAATATCTCTAAGACTCCTTTTGAACATGGACTGCTTCAATATCTGAGGAGTCCTGAATGGTGCTGAACATTGTACAATCATCAGTGAACAACCCCACTTCAGATGTACAATGGAGGGAAGATCATTGATGAAGCAGCTGAAGATGGTTGGGCCTAGGACATTACCTTGAGGAACTCCTCCAGAGATGTCCTGGAGTTGAGATGACTCACCTCAATCAACCACGACCATCTTCACATGTGTCAGGAATGACGACAAAGACCGAAGAGTTTGCCCTTGATACCCACTGATTCCAGTTTTGCTAGGGCTCTTTGATGCCACACTCAGTCGAATGCAGCCTTGATGTCAAGGGCTGTCACTCTCACATCACCCTGCACTGAGGTCCAGAGCTGAGAAGCCCTGGCATAACTCAAACTAGGCATCACTGAGCAGGTTATTGCTGAGCAGGTGCTGCCTGACAACACTGCTGATGACACCTTCCATCGCTTTAGATGATTGAGAGTAGTTTGCTGGTGCAGTACATAGAACATGGAACATTACAGTGCAGTACAGGCCCTTCGGCCCTCACTGTTGCGCCAATCTGTCGTACCAATCTGAAGCCCATCTAACCTACACTATTCCATGTACGTCCATATGCTTGTCCAATGACGATTTAAATGTACTTATAGTTGGTGATTCTACTACCATTGCAGGCAAAGCATTCCATACCCTTACTACTCTCTGAGTAAAGAAGCTACCTCTAACATCTGTCCTATATCTATCACCCCTCAATTTAAAGCTATGCCTCCTCATGCTAGCCGTTACCATACTTGGAAAAGGGCTCTCCCTGTCCACCCTATCTAACCCTCTGATTATCTTATATGTCTCTATTAAGTCACCTCTCAACCTTCTTCTCTCCAATGAAAACAGCCTCAAGTCCCTCAGCCTTTCCTCGTAAGACCTTCCCTCCATACCAGGCAACATCCTAGTAAATCTCCTCTGCACCCTTTCCAAAGCTTCCACATCCTTCTTATAATGCGGTGACCAGAACTGTTCACAATACTCCAAGTGCGGCCACACCAAAATTTTGTACAGCTCTAGCATAACCTCATGGTTCTGGAACTCGATCCCTCTATTAATAAAAGCTAAAACATTGTATGCCTTCTTAACAATCCTGTCAACCTGGGTGGCAACTTTCAAGGATCTGTGTACCTGGACACCAAGATCTCTCTGCTCATCTACACTACCATGAATCTTACCATTAGCCCAGTACTTTGCATTCCGGTTACTCCAACCAAAGTGAATCACCTCACACTTGGCCGCATTAAACTCCATTTGCCACCTCTCAGCCCAGCTCTGCAGCTTATCTATGTCTCTCTGTAACCTACAACATCCTTCATCACTATCCACAACTCCACCGACCTTCATGTCGTCTGCAAATTTACTAACCCACCCTTCTACGCCCTCATCCAGGTCGTTTATAAAAATGATGAACAGCAGTGGACCCAACACCGACCCTTGTGGTACACCACTGGTAACTGGACTCCAGGATGAACATTTCCCATCAACCACCACCCTCTGTTTCCTTTCAGCAAGCCAATTACTGATCCAAACTGCTATGTCTCCCACAATCCCATTTCTCTGCATTTTGTACAATAGCCTACTGTGGGGAACCTTATCGAACACCTTGCTGAAATCCATACACACCAAATCAACCGGTTTACTCTTATCTACCTGTTTGGTCACCTTCTCAAAGAACTCAATAAGGTTTGTGAGGCATGACCTACCCTTCACAAAACCATGCTGACTATCCCTAATCAAATTATTCTTTTCTAGATGATTATAAATCCTATCTCTTCTAACCTTTTCCAACACTTTACCAACAACTGAAGTAAGGCTCGCTGGTCTAGGGTTGTCTCTACTCCCCTTCTTGAACAGGGGAACTACATTTGCTATCCTCCAGTCTTCTGGCACTATTCCTATAGACAATGACGATTTAAAGATCAATGCCAAAGACTCGGCAATCTCCTCCCTGGCTTCCCAGAGGGTCCTAGGATAAATCCCATCCGGCCCAGGGGACTTATCTATTTTCACACCTGCAGGATTTCTAATACCTCTTCATTGTGAACCTCAATCCCACCTAGTCTAGTAGCCTGTATCTCAGTATTCTCCTCGACAACATTGTCGTTTTCTAGAGTGAATACTGTTGAAAAATATTCATTTAGTTCTTCCCCTATCTCCTCTGACTCCACGCACAACTTCCCATTACTATCCTTGATTGGCCCTAATCTTACTCTCGTCATTCTTTTATTCCTTAAATGCCTATAGAAAGCCTTAGGGTTTACCCTGATCCTATCTGCCAACAACTTCTCATGTCTCCTCCTGGATCTTCTGAGCTCTCTCTTTAGGTCTTTCCTGGCTACTTTGTAACCCTCAAGGGCCCTAACTGAGCCTTCACACCTTATCCTAACATAAGCCTTCTTCTTCCTCTTGACCAGAGATTCCACTTCCTTCGTAAACCACAGCTCCTGTGCTCTACAGCTTCCTCCCTGCCTGATAGGTACATACTTATCTAGGACACTCAGGAGCTTTTCCTTGAATAAGCTCCATATTTCTATTGTGCCCATCCCCTGCAGTTTCCTTCCCCATCCTGTGCTTCCTAAATCTTGCCTAAGCGCATCGTAATTGCCTTTCCCTCAGTTGTAACTCTTGCCCAGTGGTATACACCTATCCCTTTCTATCACAAAAGTAAACATAACAGAATTGTGATTGCGATCTCTTATAACCTTTTTCAACACGTTACCAACAACTGAAGTAAGGCTCACTGGTCTATAATTACTAGGGTTGTCTCAACTCCCCTTCTTGAACAGGGGAACCACAGTTGCTATCCTCCAGTCTTCTGGCACTATTCCTGTAGACAATGACAACTTAAAGATCAATCGTCTACTCTACTACTTCCAAGTCTAATACCTGACCAGGCTCATTACCCAATACCAAATCTAATGTGGCTTTGCCCCTTGTCGGCCTGTCTACATACTGTGTCAGGAAGCCCTACTGCACACACTGGACAAAAACTGTAGTACTCGTACTATAGTGTTCCCAGTCAATATTTGGAAAGTTGAAGTCCCCCATGACAACTACTCTGTCTCTCTCACTCCTATCGAGAATCATCTTTGCTGTTCTTTCCTCTACATCTCTGAAACTATTTGGAGGCCTATAGAAAACTCCCAATAGGGTGATCTCTCCTTTCCTGTTTCTAACCTCAGCCCATACTATCTCAGTTGACAAGCCCCCAAACATCCTTTCTGCAACTCTAATACTATCCTTGACCAACAATGCCACACCTCCCTCTCTTTTACCATCTTCTCTGTTCTTACTGAAACATCTAAATCCTGGAACCTGCAACAATCATCCCTGTCCCTGCTCTATCCGTGTCTCCGAAATGGCCACAACATCAAAGTCCCAGGTACCAACCCATGCTGCAAGTTCACCCACCTTATTCCGGATGCTCCTGGTGTTGAAGTAGTAATTGGCTGGGTTGGATTTGCCCGCTTTTTATGTACAGGACATATCTGGGCAATTTTCCACATTGTTGGGTAGATTATAACTGTACTGTAAGAGCTTGGCTAGGGAAGCAACAGGTTCTGGAGCACAAGTCTTCAGCACTATTGCCAGAATGTTGTCAGGGCTTGTAGCCTTATAATACTGAGTTTTATGGCCAATACACAAACAGTCAGAGGCCTGAATTATGTTTCTGTTGAGAATAATTGTTTCATGTCAGCAGAAGGGCTGATTGGTTGTAGAAATCTCTAAACTGTGGATTTTTAGTTGGTAGAAATCTCCAGGTTGTGAGAATTTTGTAGAGGATTCCAGGTAGTAAGAACTGTTAAGAATTTCAGGCTCTCAGAACTGGAAAGAATTCTCTAGTTCATCAATAGTGGGAAGTATTAGTTCAGAAAACCTTAAAATTATAATAGACGTGATACTTTGCTGGGATTGAGTATCTGTAAAGGATATTGTTGAGAAGAAGGTTAGAATCTTTGCTTTCCTATTTATATTAAGATGTTAACAAGTTGTCTTATATAGGGAGAAAGAGAGCTTGGCTTGTTGATATGACAAATTAATGCTCTTTTGTTAAAAAAAATCATTGATCGCCTCATGTGAATATATTCAGTGACTTCCACCATGGTAACAAACTACAAAAATAAAACTTATGATCTCCATCAAGTCAGATTTAAGTCAGGTGTCTAACTTGTCCAATATCACTCCCAATTGGGATAGTAACAAAGTATTTATCAGAATGATATCTGGGCTCTGAGGATTTAATTGTAAAAAGAGTTTACACAAACTAGTGTTACATTTCCTGAAATTTAGAAGCTTAAAGATGATTTAACTGAAGGTTTTCAAGGTTTTTTAGGGTGACTGATAGGGTAAGTAGAATCTATTTTCATTGAATATAGAGGTTAGCAGTCAGTGCATTAGTGCAAAAAGTAGAGCCTGACTTACTGAAATAAATTTATGAATTATGTCTATGTACAAAGTAAGGCAGAGATTTTTAATTCACATATGGCAATTAATGTTAGGTCAATCATAAGTCTTAAGTCAAATGGATAAAAAGAAGATCATTGACCTGAAACATTTTAGTGAGATGTTTTAACTCACTCAGTCTTTTTCCCTTTCAGAGTTCAAAGCAAATTCATTAGCTCCGATCCTATTTCCACAGGTACCACAGATCTGCAGATTATTTCTCAACTTTTCTGTTTACAGGTCACACAGATTGCTTTTTGCTGAGCTCTTATTAGTAGAAATGCTACCTGAAGATTCTGGATGGATAATGTCATTAATGCAGGGTTCCTCTCCCACTTGTCTTCCTCCCTTTATCAATAACTTGACCTCTTCTGTGCAGTCTCTATTCAATTATCCTGATGAACTCTTGTCCTCGAGGGACAGTAATTATAGCACCCATGACTGGACGAAAGTGGTCTGACCAGAACCCTTGAAATTGGAATCAAAATCTTCACTGCTTGCAACATCATTCCATGTTAATTTCACCAACTTTTAATGATACTCAAAACCTCAGAGTATTTCTGAAAATTTCATTCAAACTGTAGAAATCTATCAATAACCAACATGTAAGTTGTTGTAGTTATAGGACAGCAGTTCATAAATTTAAATAGCATAAACCAGTGGATGAAGATTGAACATAAATTTCAAAAATGGCTGCTTGGACATCAAACTAGCATTACTTCATACTTAGCAGCATAGTCTTTTACTCTGCATTCTGTCATCAGATGCCCTGACTGTCCATGCTAACATCCCACCAAAAGGGTCTCAATGAAAATGACCAATGTACAAAGTTAAAAATCACACAACACCAGGCTATGGTCCAACAGGTTTATTTGGAAGCACTACTTTTCGTAGCGCTGCTCCTTCATCGGGTGGTTGTGGTGCAGCCCGCCGAAAGCTAGTGCTTCCAAATAATCCTGTTGAACTATAACCACATGTTGTGTGATTTTAACTTTGTCCACCCCAGTCCAACACCAGATTCTCCAAATCATGGCAAATGTAATAAGTGTAACACTGGACATTACTGTTATATGAGTATGTGTTGTCAACCACTGCCAATATGTGATTCAATAGATGGTTGCCACCTTCCAAAATCTACTTGCAGAGTGTGAAATCTACAAACAACCAATATAGCAGAATAGTTGTCAGCAAACTGACACGGTGGCACAGTGGTTAGCACTGCTGCCTCACAGCGCCAGAGACCTGGGTTCAATTCCCGCCTCAGGCAACTGACTGTGTGGAGTTTGCACATTCTCCCCGTGTCTGCGTGGGTTTCCTCCGGGTGCTCTGGTTTCCTCCCACAGTCCAAAGATGTGCAGGTCAGGTGAATTGGCCATGCTAAATTGCCCGTAGTGTTAGGTAAGGGGTAGATGTAGGGGTATGGGTGGGTTGCGCTTCGGCGGGGCGGTGTGGAATTGTTGGGCCAAAGGGCCTGTTTCCATACTGTAAGTAATCTAATCAAATCAAACCATTCTCTGCAGTTATCATCTCTGACTGATTGAAAAATGTAACTACAACTTAAAGACACAGTTTTGCTATGGCTGCATCATTGATGAGAAGTGGTTAATTAAACATATTGTAGTTGAAGACAATCAGAATTTGGGATTAAATTCTGTGCTGACACCAAGATAGAACAAAGTGAGACTCTGTGGCTTCACTTCTGTTCAGTACAAAAACAGGTTCAAGTGTATAGACCTCATTTGTATGGCACAAATTTACCATCCCTGTAAGTCATAACTGCTTGAAAGGACTCTTGTGGCACAGTGATAGAGTTCCTATTTAAGTCAGATCTGAGTTCAATTGCTCGATGTGTGTCATATTGTGTTTGCACAGGTTGATTTTTAAAAAGCACATTGAAGAGTGACTGTCCCCTAAATTACAATGTTAACAATAATCTGACATTAGACAAAGTAGACTGGCCGTCGATTGTAGAATTTACCTGGCAGTGTGTATGCCCTGTTGGAGGCAACATTTATGAGGTTATCAATTAAACAAAGTTAAATATACAATTTGAAAGAATATTTCTGAAATTCAAAATGACAAAATACAAAACAGCAGATAAGCTATTAATTGGTCCTATAAGTCAACATGTTGAACAGCATGTGTCAGGTGAGATGATTATTTGAGGAATCTCTTGTTCTGTTAATGAAATTAAGGAAATACAGATGTGTGAGAACATAATTAATTATTTATCTTGTAATTGTCAGCTCATTAGTTACCAAAATATTTACCTTTGTTTAACAATTTCTAACAAAACATTCCTGCCATTTAAAATGTGATTGGAAAACCACAGGGATGGTTGTGGCTACAGCTAAATCTAAATAAAGTGGGATGTTCCTGTTTGCTTTAATAATCCTGTCAATTAGCTGCTTACCCACACTTGTCTCCTATATGTTCATTATATAGAAACAGTTTTGAAGATAGTGGTTCACCTGTAGTTTGAAAATTCCTTACATTTCATTTGAATATACTAAAAAACCTTTGATTAATCTATAAATTTTGTTGACTGTAATATCGGTCTAGTACAAACACTGAACTCCCAAATCTGTAAAATGAAAAGCAACAAACTGTAAACACATATAATGTAAAAAGTTAATAATTACTTAACAAAGTAACATCTTTAACATTTTTGCTTTTAATATCACTGAGATATCAGTAATTATATGATACAATTAGTTTTGTATTTGTCCTTTAATACTGAAGTATCATCAATATTGCACCAAAGAAATTTATAAAATCAACAGCACAAAATATTCTTTGCTACAAATATATATTTTGTTCATAAAATTTGTTAAAGTGCATTACAGTAAAATTCAAGGGTAGTTATTCAGATAGTACAAAACAGATAAATTTAAATACAATACATGACACAACAGGCTGCCTCATTTGAAATTAGCATGGACATTTTCATTTAACTAAATGTGTCCTGGAAGATACAACCTGAATGGTTTTATACTTGTTACATCAATTCTATCTGCAGAAGAAGTTGAAGCATTGACCATGGCCATTGAGTTTTTGTGTGGCTGTCCCAAATTTGTTTTGTAGTCCTAAACCTTGGAACGTAAGGCTGCCACACTCAGTTGTGCACAGTTCCTTGCACTGGAAGACAAATAAGCTTACAGCAGGCCAAACAAGCTCTTTCACTGAGTTGATAGCCTTTCAGAAACAGTTGATATTTGTCTTGGTGTGCATCCATTGGGGCCAAATATTGTGCACTGGAAAAGCACAGCAGGTCAGGTAGCATTCAAGAAGCAGGAGGATCAACATTTCAAGCATGAGTCCTTCATCAGGAATGTGGGGGGAGGGGGTCCTGGGAGATAAATAGGAGGGTGGGCGTGGGGCTGGTGGGGAGGTAGCTGGGAAGGCGATAGGTAGATGGAGGTGAGAGGTGATGGTGATAGGTCGGAAGGGAAGGTAGAGCGGTTAGGTGGGAAGGACGATGGACAGGGAGGACAGTTCAAGAGGGTGGTGCCAAGTTGGAGAGTTGGATCTGGGATAAGGTGAGGGGAGGGGAGATGAGGAAACTGGTGAAATTGACGTTGATACCATGTCGTTGGAGGGTCCCAAAGAGGAAGATGAGGCGTTCTTCCGCCAGGCATCAGGTGGCTTCGATTTGGTGGCGGAAGTGGCCCAGGACTTGCATGTCCTCAGCGGAGTGGGAGGGGGAGTTGAAGTGGTCGGCCAAAAGGAGTTGTTTGGTGCATGTGTCCCAGAGATGTTCCCTGAAACGTTCTGCAAGTTGCCATCCTGTCTCCTCAATATAGAAAAGACCACATCAAGAGCAACAGACACAGAAGGTGAGGTATTTGGATGTGCAGGAAAGTCCCTGTTAGGTGTGGAAAGATCTGTTGGGGCCTTGGTTGGGGATGAGATGGGAGGTGTGGGCACAGGTTTTACTCCACTTGTGGTGGCAAGGGTAGGTGCTGAGAGTGGAGAGTGAGTTAGTGGGAAGCATGGACCTAATGAAGAAGTCACAGAGGGAATGGTCTTTGTGGAATTCTGATAGGGAATGCTGAAGTGAAATATATCTCTGGTGTTTGGGTCGAATTATAAGTGGTGGAAATGGCAGAGTATAGTGCATTGTATCTGGAGATTAGTTGGGTGGAACGTGAGGATTGGGGTTTCCATCCTTGTTGCAGTTGAAGGGGTGGGGTTCAAGGGCAGAGGTGCAGGAAGTGGAGGAGATGTGCTGGTGGGCATTGTTGACCATGTGACAGGGGAAATTACATTCCTTGAAAGAGGAGGCCATCTGGGATGTCCTGGAGTGGAATTACTCCTCTTGGGAGCAGAAACAGCACAGGTAGAGGAATTGGGAGTAAGGGATAGTGTTTTTACAGGAGAGGGAGTGAGAGGACATGTGGTCCAGATAGCTGTGGGAGTCAGTGTGTTTGAAGTAGGTATCTGTGTTGAGTTAGTCGCCAGGGATGGTGACAGAGAGGTCCAGGAAGGGGAGAGAGATGTCTGAGATGGTTCAGGTGAACTTGAGGTCAGGGTGAAAGTTGATGAAATGTTCCTTCTCCTCATGGGAGCATGTGGTGACACCAGTACAGTCATCGATGTAGCGGAGATAACAGTGGGGAGTAGTGCCAGTGCAACTGCAGAAGGTGGACTGTTCCAAGTATCTGACAAAGATGCAGCCGTAGCTGGGGCCCATGTGGGTGCCCATGGCTAGCCCCTTAGTCTGAATGAAGTGGAAGGATTCGAAGGAGAAGGTGTTGAGGGTGAGGACCAGTTCCGCCAATCAACTGAGTGTCAGTGGAGGGGTACTGGTTGGGTCAGTGGGAGAGGAAGAAATGGAAGGGTTGGAGGCCTTCGTCATGACTGATGGGCGTATCCAGTGATTGGATGTCAATGGTTAAGGTGAGGCTTTGGCAGCTGGAGAAATGAAAGTCATGGAGGTGGTGGTGGGCATGAGTGGTGTCCTGAATATATGTGAGGAGTTCCTGGACCAAGGGAGGCAGGATGGTGTCAAGATCTGAGGAGATATGTTTGGTGGGGCAGGAGCAGGTAGAGATGATGGGTTGACTGGGGCAGTCACGTTTGTGAATTTTTGAAATCCATAGGAATAGCTCTTCAAACCCAAATCTGTCTAACTGAACTTTGTGAGATGAAAATTAACAGAAGACATTTCTAAACCACCATTCCTAGCAATTATACATTCCAACAGAAGCTCCCTTTTCCATTACAGCTGCCCTTCAGGCAGTCAGCAAAGACATGATAGGCTGAATGGCCTATTTCTGCACTGTAGGGATTGTATGATTCTAAATTTATGAGTACTAATATGTTTATCAACTGTTGTAATGTTTGCTAAATTAAGACAAAGTAAAATAATGATAATATAAGTAAACAAAAGTACAATAAAATTAATCTAAAGGAAATAGAGAAAATGGGGATTATTCTTCTGAGAAGGGCAGTCAGAGCCAAGTTTCTGGCAACATGGATGGTTCAGCTGCACAAGAAGGGAAGAATTGGGCAAGATCAGTAATGAGAAAGCACTTGTTAGTGGAACAATTAGTCCTTTCTATGTCATAGACATGACTTTGAAATGTTGTGTTGAAACTCTGATGTATGGGTCAAAGATGTCATATTTGTGCCAATGACTTAGGCAGAAAGGGAGACAGGACCTGATCTAGGAAAGATCTTGAAAAGCAGGTCCTCCAAAGCAATAAATTTAGGATTTCTTCCCATATGCTAGCCAGCAGAGAAAGAGATGGAATTTAGCAAATGAACATGTATGTGGAGAACTGGTTTGAAAAGGAGGGCATGAGATTTCCAAGGCACTGAGATTCATACTGGAGTATGTGTGACCTATAAAAGGTGGACAGGCTGCATCTCAGCTGGAATGGAATAGACATCCTGTAGGGAGATTTCTTTTAGTGCTGTTCAGGAGTGTTTAAGCTAACTTGACAAGGGATGGCAACCTGAGAGAGAAAGAGCTTAGATTCAAGGGAAGCAAAACTGGATAGAAGGGAGTAGAAAAGTTGAAGGTAAAAATGGAAGACAAACAAAACATGGTCAAGTGTCCAAAAGGATCAGAATAGAAAATCATGTTCAAAAAGGAAGGTTAATGGCAATCTATCAGAATGCACATACTATTTGTAAATGGTTAATTATTTGAACACACAAATTGAAGTAACTAAATATGATTGAATTGTGGTTTTGGAGGCATGGCTATAGGCTGACCAAGCTGGGAACTGAATATTCAAGGATATTCAGCAGTTAGGAGGAATAAACAAAAGGAAAAAGGAGATGGGGGTAGCATTTATAATAATGGAAAAGATCAGTACATCAGTAAGTGAGGATCTTGGATCAAAGAATCAAGTGTAGCATCAGTCTGGTTGGAGCTAAGAAATAGCAAGAGATAGTAAAAAAATGATGGTCACCAATCCACAGTGGTCATCTTGAAGATGATATAAATCAGAAAATTAGAGCTGCATGTAATGTGGGAAACATAGTAATAATGAGCGACTGGACACAATGGATCAGCCACATTGCCACTCCTATCAGAAGGATATTGTGAAACTTGAAATGGTTCAGAAAACATTTACAAGGATGTTGCCAGGGTTGGAGGATTTGAGCTATAGGGGGAGGCTGAATACACTGGGACTGTTTTCCCTCGAGGATCGGAGGCTGAGGGGTGATCTTATAGAGGTTTATGAAATCATGAGGGGCATGGATAGGATAAATAGAGAAAGTCTTTTCCCAAGGTGGGGGAGTCCAGAACTAAAGGGCATAGGTTTAGGGTGAGAGGGGAAAGATACAAAAGGGAGCGAAAGGGCAATTTTTTCACGTAGAGGGTTGTATGTGTATGGAATAAGCTGCCAGAGGAATTAGTGAAGGCTGATACAATTGCAGTGTTTAAAAGGGTTTAGAGGAATATGGGCCAAGTTTTGGCAAATGGGACTAGATTAGGTTAGGATATCTGGTTGGCATGGATGAGTTGGACCAAAGGTTCTGTGTCCGTGTTGTACATCTCTGTGACTCTATGACACTATGATGCTGTGGACGACAAAGTCCTGAACTGTGTACTAGATGGGTTTCTGGAGCAATACATTGAGGAGTTAACAAGGGATTGTGCTAGTTTAGATATAGTGTTGTGAGAAAGGGCTAGTTAATAACCAAGGTGTAAAGGAGCCCTTGGAAAATAATGGATAAAATATGATCAAACTTCATATTAAGCTTGAATGTGATATTGCTCACTTTGAAACTAAAACCCTGACTCTGAAGAAATGAAATTCTGAAGGCATGAAGGACAAATTATCTCTGATGGATTGGAGAAATCCTTCAAAAAACTTGATTGTAGACAAGCAACATAAAAAGAATTACAAACCCATCTTCAGATACACATTCCACAAAAACACCCAAAATGAAATTAAACCATCTATGGTTAATAAACGAATTGAAAGCTTATATTGAAAGATAAAAGACTTAAAAGGATGGCAGAAGAAGTGGCATCCCTGAGGAAAGGGAGCACATCATAATCTAGAAAAAGATGGCCAAGAAACTGATTAAGAAGGGGAAAAGAAAATATGAATGCAAATTACTAAGAGATAGAAAAGTGGATTGTAAAAGCTTATTTTGGTATGAGAAAATGAAAATGTTAACTAGGATAAATAAGGGCCCAAAGCAATTAGAGAAAGGAAAATTTATGGTGATTGTCAGGGAATGGTTGGTAAAATAAACGGTGCTATGGACGAAACCTTACATTTTCTTAGATAAACAAGAGTTGTGTCATGTTTCTTAGAAGCATTTTCACTACAAGGTGTAGCAAGATTTTGCTGTATCTTATCAAATACCTCATTAATTACCCATCTCACTTCATAGGTCTCCCCCATGATTAATTCCATCCCCAACCCACCATGCGCCATTTTGGAAAAACCCACCACTTCAAGGATATCCCCTGAAAGACCAACATCTCTGGTGCCATGTGCATTTTTAAAAGGCTGCTGTTTATCTGCATAAGCACTGGCATTACAAGGGGAAGATGGTGCCATGATTCTTCAACAGTGACCTGGAGGTCCTGGAGGATGGGCAATGCAAAGGAGGGCTTCCTCTTTCCTGAAGACTGCAGAGGAAGCAACATTCGCAGACCCAATGGCCTGCCACCCAGGTCAGTGTGGTCTCAGAGGTGAAGAAGAATGCCTGGCAGTACCAAAACAAGCCCAGTGACCTTCTGTGCTCTACTCGGGTACATGATACACTCAGCTACCTCAGACACCCTGTACCTTTAATACTGCACCCACCTCTCACCAAGTTTCTTACTCTGCCATTCTCATAATCATCTATAACATCTCTTTCTCATTTCACCCCAGCCTCCCCCTACACAGCTCATCTTGGAATATCCCACCACCTTTCCCCCATGTCCACTAGCACTAATAGCTGTGTCACCCACTTCCATCTGCCCAATCCCTCCACTTTCCTCATTCTAGGAGAAGGCAGACTACAATAGAGCAGAAAGGGCCCAGATGGGTAAAAGATACCCAACTTCAAATTCATCAGTCCCAATGAAGAGAGCATTCTGGCCTTTGCAAGAGCAGACTGAGACTGCTACTGCAGGGATGACAAAACATCCATTTCCTGGCAACTGAGTAAGTACCCCTTTTGGTTCCACTGTAACTCTCACAGTAAACCCACTGTCAGTGTCATTCATTGCACAACACTTCTCATAGAGGGAGTGCAACACAACTTCACCAGATTAACCCTGCCTCGCGGCACTGTTTTATGAAGACAGATTGAGGAAACTGTCAGGGTTATGAGATAGCCTTGGTTGCTGGCAGACCCCTTTTTGGGCAAGGAGTGTTCTGGCTTCCAAAAACTCCTTCTCCCATGGAAAGCTCTGGGATGGTGGGATGGGCCAGCTTCGTGGAGTTGGTTGCCACCCATGGGTCGGGAGAGGGGAGAAATCTGTTGCATTTGCAAAGGCAAACTGCTAGCAGTCAAGGAAGATGGTCCTTATTTGAACCTTTAATTATTCAAATTGGATGTTCACCTTCAGTTGGCAGGCAGTCAAGTCACTGCCATTCCTGCTGCTGGGAAACTTCCTTAGCAATATCACTGCATCAGTAAGCCATCCCAAAAAAGGCACCTAAGTATTTTATCTGCCCACTCTCTTTGAAGACTGCTATCCTGGGGCTAGTAAAATCTGAGCCTCTGAATCAGATTTGAATTTCACAAAATGAGACAACAAAGATATAACTCGTAGATTAATGGCCAAGCACAAGGCATAGCTTGAAATGTAACTGTCCACTTTTCTTCAAGTGAGGCTTTAGAAATGATCTGAGACTGTATCTCCCATTTAATTCTATGTTAATCAAATCTGACACAGAGAAAGCTCAAGGATTCAGGGATTTTGAAGGGTTATCTAGAACATTAACCCATAGATGTAACCAAGAATTTCTGATATAACAATTGGTCATTTTTCAGTTCCCTAAGATTATTTAATATATTTATAATATTCTAATTCTAAATATTTATAATGAACTTATAATGTATTCATACTACAATCATTTCTTGGGTTTTTCTCTACTTCTCCTTTTGAATAAAAGTATTAACATTAGCTGCCATTGGGTCATCTGGCACCCCTATTAGGGACAACAAGGATAGGAAAGTGAATGTCAGACTCCCTGCAGTCTCCTCCATCATCTTCTATAGCACCTTGGGATACAGCCCCTTGATTATTTATCGCTTTCCATCCCACTAAAATCACTAATACCTTCTTCCTCTCAATGTTTATTTGTTCAAGTATATCTTAGTTCCTCGTCCTGATTTCTGTATCTACATTGTCCTTCTCATTTAAAATCTCATCCATATTTTCCAGCTCAATATACAAACTGTTACTTTGGTGCTTAATGAGCCCCCTACTCTTTCCCTAGTTATGCTCTTGTCCCCTCTGTACTAATGAATCACCTTAAAATTTTCCTAAATGTCACTTTCCAGTGTTTTTTCATGTGAACTCTTCAATCTTCTAATTTCTTTTTTAAGTAATCCCCACACTTATAATATTCTTCTAGGGCATTCTCAGTCTCTGTCAAGGCTTCCTTTTTCTTCCTTATCCAGTTCTGTGCATTCCTTGATATATTAGGTTCATTGCATTTGTTGGCCTCACCCAACACCTTTACAGGAACATGTTGGCCCTGCACACTTTTGAGTGACTCCTACTGTTCTGATGTGAATTTTCCTATAAGTAGCTGCTCCCAGTCCACTTTCACCCGATCTTATCTTATTAAAATCAGCCTTCCCCAATTAGGAACCTTGATTTCCATGCCATGTTTTCTCACTCCATCATTCCAGACTCAACACACAATTTAGGTACAACGTCCCCATGACATTCCTCTCTTCCAATGTCACCCGATTCTCCCCTCGCTGTAGGCAGAAGTATTTGTCAATGTCAGGATATCCTAGCATCACGGGCACCAGCACCATGTTTAAAAGGTTGTTGCACACTTGACTGAGCCTAGGACATGGAAAAAAAGGAGAAATTGGTGTTCTACTTTGTGGCCAGGTACTTTGACATTGAGGTGGATGGGGTGGGCAGAGGAGGGTTGTCCTCTTCCTCCAGGTCCAGAAAAGGAGGCCACAATGCCAGCCTGCTCTGAGGAAGACACTGTAGTCAGGGTAGAGGAATGGTCATCAATTGTTTCTGCTCTGCCAGGACAAGTGCCACCACCTCCTCACACTTAGTCTATTTCTGTTATTACACCCACCTTCCACCAATGTTTTTGCTCTACACTTCTCACTATTGCATGCCATATCTTACCTCAGCTGCTGTTACCCATCCAACTCACGTGGAATACCAACAGTGTATGGTCTCTGTGCCACTCATTCACTGACTTGTGATACCTTACCACCTTACCTTGATCTGCATCAGCTCTAGCAGCAGTATCAGCCACTTTCCCCTTATTCAAGTCCTCCTCCTGTTTCATTCCAGGGTAAAAATTGACTGAATGGTATGTGCCAAAATGAGTAGTGAGGTGTCTGACATTCAAGTCCTCATCCCCTATGAAGAGAGAATCTTCCCCAAGCAGCCAACTGACTGTGCCAAAGCCCCTGGACTGATATCAGACAAACGTCTTGACTGACAATACCAGAAAGGTCTTTTAACGTGGCTTAGGACCATTCCCCTTAGACTTTGAGACATGGCCATTTGTTTGCAGCACATGCAGTGTATTTGCCACATGTGTTGCAGGCACCTGCTGTGGATGTGTGTTTGGTGTAGGGTGGTGCAATAAGCAACATGTCTATCTCCTTGATGGATGACTGCTGACAACCATATCAAGCTGCCTGGCTTTGTGTCTGTGCTTAGACAGCAAGGCAAGGCGCAACTACTGGAGTCTTTAAGGTGTGGCTGAAAGGGAAAAATGCCAAATGCAAGTTCAAGCAAGGCAAGACAGGGATGCTACAAACAACCAGGTAGATGCAAAGTCAGTGTGCACCAAGACAGTGAGTGCACCACCCTGAGACATAGCCTTGTCCAAACTGAGAGCTGGGTGCTTGTCCCTGTATACAGTGTACTGGTAGCAGAATTGCCACAGGAGGTGCCAGTGCACACCAAAGTACAGCATTGACATTCTGAAGTGTAATGTAAGTGGTTTGGTGATGTGCCACGAGGGTGGATGAAGCTGATATGTGTTAGATGCCAACATCTGGCCACTGCCCATCGAAGGTGCTCTGAAATGTTGGCTCTGGGTGTCCAAGATGGAAACGTGGAGGAGCAAAGGGGGAGCAGCAGTTGTCAGATTTTAGGCCAAAAATTCTCATCATCTCCATTCTTTCCAGCTGGGAGACTGCATAATAATGAGGTGGGATTAGTTAGTAATGAGGGTGATAAAGAGTGATATTCATGTTAATAGGTCTCTTGCTGCTTAACAACAGGAATCTCACCTTAATGTCCTGGACTTGATTGGAAAATATGATTCATCATCGAAACGGGCCATGCTCAACACCTTGCCCATTTTCTCAAATTTCTCACAATGACTCATGTCATTCAGGGCCTGGGAAGATTCCACCCAGTGAATTGCCCCTCTTTTGCATAATGACGTCTCACTACCATGACTATAATATACATAGCAGATTTATGAACCTTCTCTGATCTTCAGTTTTTAACATTCTCACTCTACTTCCCTACCTACTCCACCTTCATGGAAGCCAAGCAGCACATTGAAGTCATATTTTATCAGGTCTCCTTCCATTATGGAGGATTCTCTTGTAGCATATTCTACCTGTGGTAAAGGCTAAGGACTACAGTAAGTAAACTACAAGTAATTGGAACCATGGAGAAGTTTGGGTTCAGAAAATGCTTAATGATTAAATGTGTGTTTGGAAGTGCAGTTGAAATGAGCAATACAGTAATGATGGCTCTTTTTTCACTCTGTGCCATTTTGAAAATAGTTTGAAGTGAAAGAGCTGCTGATCTGCAACTACCTACTTTACACTGTCAACCAACTTGAATTTTAAACTACCTCTTGCTTCTTGATTGAGCTGACCTTTCCATTTTTAACATGTTTATAACCAGTTAATTGGAGACCGACTAATTATACAAGCAACATTTTACAAGTACACATTGCAAATACATAATTCAGGGGCTCCATTTTTAATGAATCCAGCAAGCATTTATACATGTTAAGTAGATTAAAAAATAGTACCAATCATGCCACCCACTGGTAGTACTGCTAGTGAAGCTGTATTGAAGATGTTAAGGCCTTTCTAAGACAACTAGGCTCAGCAAACTCATTCATATATTCAGCTGACCAATTAATTGTTGGTTAGATGGCCTTTTCTTTATTAATTCATGGGATGTAGGATTCCTCCAAGAAGGTGATGATAACTGCTACAGTTCATTTGATATAGGTACATCCATAATGATGTTAGGGAGGGATTCAAGGATTTTGACCCAGTCACAGCAAAGGAACAATGATATATTTCCAAGTCAGGATGGTGCATGGCTTGGAAAGGAATTTGCAGATGGTGGTGTTCCCATGTATCTGTTAACCTTGTCCCTCTAGATCATAGTAATCAAAGATTTAGAAGGTACTATTTAAGAAGCCTTAGTGATTTTCTGCAGTGTATTTTGTAGACAGCATTCACTGTTGCTACTCCACTCCGTCGTGGAGTTAATGAATATTTTTGGATATGATGCTAATCAAGTGGGCTGCTTTGCCCTGGACAATGTCAAGGTTTTGAGTATTGTCAGAAATGCACTCATCTAAGCATGTGGAGAGGATTCCATCCCACTCCTGACTTGAGCTTTGTAGATGTAGAGTGCGGATGGAATTTGTGGACTCAGTAAGTAATTTATATGTCACAGGATCCGTCTCCTCTGACCTAATCTTGGAGCCACTATCTATATGTTACAAGTCCAGTTCAGTTTCCAGTCATTGATAACCCCCCAATATGTTGATAAGGTGGAGTCAGTGATGGTTGTGTCATTGAATTTCAAGGGAATGATCATAAGATTCTCTCTTGTTGGAGATGGCATTTGTCTGACACATAAATGGCACAGATGTTACTTGTCATTTGTCAGCCCAAACCCATTGTCTATGTCTGCTACATTTGGACTTGGACTGCTTCAGTACCTGAGGAGTCACAAATGGTGCTGAACATTGTGCAATCAACAGCGAATGATTCCCATTCTGCCGTTATGATGGAGGTAAGCTCATTGGTGAAGATGGTTGGGCCTAGGACACTACCTCGCAAAATTCGTGCAGAGATGTCCTGGATCTGAGATGACTGACCTCCAACAACAAGAGCTAAGATTCCAACCATGATTCCAGAGGAATTTTCCTTTAATTTTGATTGACTCTAGTTTTATTAGGGTTTCTTAAGTCAAATGTAACCTTGATATCAAGAGCAGTCACTCTCAACCTCAGTTTTGGAGTTCAATTTTTCATTCATGTTTGAACCAAGGATATAGTGAGGTCAGGAGCTGAGTGGCTCTGATAGAACACAAACTGAGAGTTTGTGAGCAAGTTATTACTAAGTAAGTGCTTTTTGATAGTGCTGCTGATGACTCCTTCAATCAGGTCTATTATGTGAACTGTAATTACAATCAGTTTCATCTCTAATATTCTTGCTGGCTGCACAAGTCTCCAATACACAATATCTGGAACTGGAAGCCAATGCCATGATCAGTAAGCCAATGCCAATCCCTGTGCATGGAACTTTGAAGCTACTGCCCATGTGCCCAGCTTAGAGAGAAAGTTGCTTGCATTTCTCTATTTAATTTTGGTTTCTATTTTCCAAGAGCTATTTAATGTGGGACATGGGATCTTCGTGGTGACAGTACATTGAACCCATACTCTAAGCACCACTCTATATTGCAAATCAGCCATGCATTCAGCTGAACTAACTGACCTACTTATACTGTTTACAAATGTGGATTTAAAATGCCCTAAAGTACCTATGGGTATAAGTGAGTGGTTGGTCAGAAAAGAGAAAGTTTAACTATGGAAAGTTTAAAACAAAATGCCTTCAAGGCAATTAAATCAGATTTACTTTTCTGCAGTTTAACTACATTAATATTTGATTAAGAGAATTTAATTGTGTGTATCAATATTTGTACTAATCCAAGCTCCCACTGTGTCTCAGTACACGTGACAATAAACTCAACTCAATTCAATTCAAGCTCTGGGATCATTCTTTGGCATTGGGTAAACAGTTACCTTTCTGTGTTATTTTCACTCATGGGATGGGCCAACATTTATTGCCTGTCCCTAGTTGCTGTTGAGACGGTGGTGGTGTGCTGCCTTCTTAAACCACTGCAGTCCATGTGCTATATGTTGATCCATAATGCCTTAGGGAGGGAAATCCAGGAGTTTGTTTCAGCGACAGTGAATAAATGGTGATATGTTTCCAAGTCATATGGTGAGTGGCTTGGAAGGGAACTTGCAGGTGGCAGTGTTCCCATGTATCTGCTGCCCTTATCCTTCTAGATGGAAGTGGTTGTGGGTTTGGAAAGTGCTGTTAAGGATCTTTGGTGAATTTTCCAGAAAACATCCTGTAATGCTTGTCTGACTGCCCAACCTGCCATTAACGACTGAAACCAAAAGAAAATTTGGCAAGATTTCAGATTACAAACATAAACTGCAACAATTCTGAGGTGAACCCATTTCCAGGAATTGTTTCCCAGGAATATTTTCTGATGTTGCATTACAATCGTTCAGAAAAGGTAACAACGTATCAGGTCAACTTGGAACTAACAACAACTTAGGTTTTGATTTAATTATTGAGAATATTTTCCTTAGGTCAAAGCTACTTGGTGGTGCTGAACTGCAACAATACAAAATTTAACTCAACTCATTCAGTATTTGATTTTAAATTAATTCAGATATTAAAAGTATACTCTATCATACCCTAGTTCATATTGTGATGAACCCAGCTTTGGAAGGTTACAATCAACTGTGTTGGGTTTTTTTGTTCCTGCTTATTCAAAATCCATTTTACCAAATTACTAAATGGTGATTACCTAAAGAACTTAATTACTTGGTCTCTTCTCAAACAGCAGTAAAGCTGAACACTTCAACATTTAGTTACCTATAAGCAGACATTTCAGCACATGTTGATCTAGCCAGTGCTGGAGATAAGATTTTCAATTGTTCTTGTCTAGTGTCAATACAAAGCCATGGTTTAGATTAACTAAACACATATGTTCAAAAGGTGATGGGGATATTTTGATCCAATCCCTATTGTTTAAAAACAGCTTAGTGTAATCTTATTCATTTTGAAAACTTCTTCTGGGGCTCTTTACCCACTTCTTCACCATTCGTCTTTTCCAATCAGAAAAGCTGTGGCTCCATTGTAATGGGTTGCCTCCTGTACTGTCTGACACAGGTCAATGGCCTTACAATTCCCTCCAGTGCCTTACCCATCTGTCATTGTCCCATCTGTTTCTATAGTAATTTATTGTTGTATGTATTTTTGAAAATACAGTAAAATATAAGTCACCATAATCCAGCACTATTTTAATCATATAAATTATAAAAACATATAATTCACAAACAAGTTCAGCCATATTTCATTTTTTGTTACATCTCATTCTTTATCCATGGCAATTAGATATAAGACAATTATATCTGAGTTCAATACTTATGCAAAATCTGTGATAGGAATCAGAATCTGGAATTGTACCAAGTAAGTTGTCATAGAATTCCACATCTTCCTTTAACTGTATTTTGAAATCTCCAATTATGAGCCACATAAAAGTATTAAAACATGCAATGTGCATAGCTACACACGTGTGGTCTAATATTTAATTACCAAATTAAACAACATGGGCCATAGATTTCTACTTACAAACTCTGAAGAAGTTAATTTATGAAAAGGTAAGAAGGTGATAATCTCAAAATTACATTTGCATGCTTTACTATGATTTTTAATATCTGGGAAACATGTGAATTGTTAACTGTAAAGTGGAACTCCTGGGAAAGAAGATAATGAACTAATAATGAAAGAAGAGGAAATGACGAAGATACTTAATTACTATATGTCAGTGTTTATAATTGGGAAAGATATTAAGGAGGAGGTAATTCTGAATTGATTAAAATTGAAATCGGACATTATAAGCAACAAATTATGGGAATGTCGGTAATGCAGAAGATGAGAATACATATTTCAAAAGTAACCCTGACTATGTACCACAGAGGACTGTAATAAAGAGATGAAAGGATATCGAATTAAAGGAAGAGAGACGGTTCAAGCCTCATCCTAAGAGAGAAAGTAGAGAAGAAAAGTTAAGGGTAGTTTCTCATTTAGACAAAGGTATAACATTTCACAAGCTTCTATTCTCGGATCAGCATCATTCATGGAGTATTGTACATGTGAGATCAAGAAGGTGCTCACACACATAAATGTTCACACCATATGAAAGTGCCAGTGAATAATCAAAGTCATACATATAGGAAAATAAGAAATGGAAGTAGACTTTTCTGTGCATTCAAATCTTCTCCACTAGTTAATAAAATTACAGCTAATCTCATATTAAGTGGCCTTAAGTCCACTTTCTTAGAAGTCCGAAAGAAATTACTCCCTGGTCAATAAAAGCTCGGTTTAACTCAATCTTGGATATATTCATTGGCTCAACTTTTCCTGCTTATTGGGAGAAAAATTCCAAATACTCATGTCTATCTGGGAGGAAAACAACTCCTCCTCATCGCCATCTGAAATGGGAAACACCTTATTTTGAAATGGATTTGAAATCCTGTATTGAATTGTGATGAGTAAAGAAAGCTTCAAGGTGAAAATGTTAACAAAGTGGAATGGGAATAAACATCACAAGTGGAAGACAACATGTGCAAGTGTGAAACAATACATTTTAAATTGAAACATTGAAAGTAATTCAACTTCGAACAACTTAAATTGGCATCTGCAGTTCTAAAGCTATCAGAGGGTGAATTTACCATATTGTATACCTCAATGGATTCCTTTCATTGTATTTATTGTTCTAAAAAGGCTATTTAGCCTATTTGTTCGCACTTCCAAATTATTTTAATGTCTTTTATCCTTTTGACTTTTTCATTTTCTAATATAATGTTGCTCAGTGCTGGTATAATCTGTATATCTCATTCTTGCTTTATCAGCTGAATGATGCAAAATATTATTGGTTCCTTTTTCTCATGTGTTTAGCTGCTCTTTATCCATATTGGCTAATATTTAATTTATATTGTTTCTCAGCTCTAAAGATACGTTTATATTATAAATTAGTCACAAACAGAATCTGACTCGTTGAGTAGGTTATATTCAATTATACTTGTAAAATTTCAACATACCAATTAGCAGCACATCAATGATGCTTTTGTTTTGTTTAATGTGATAAGTCTAAATATTAAAACTACTTTGCAAATAGATGCATACAAGAGTAAATATGATAGAGCGTGAAATTATGTAAAATCCTACTTTACTGTACTATTATTGCCTTTACAATTAAATGAAAGTGATTCAGTTTGAAAATGGCATTGGAAGTTTGCAGTAGTTTGTACTTTCATTATTTTCTTGTTGATGTTGCATTATAAGCTGAATGTCAGAATCACATCAAAATCACAGGAAGTCATTGTCTGAACATTGTCACATACGAAAGTAGCATGAAGGATTGCTTCTCTTAGCTTGAAACAAGCACGGATTTGAGAACAGCTACAAAGTATAGTAACAATTCTCTGACCTATATTTCCTTTTTAGCTCCCCACTGAGAGCACAAGATGGAACAATTCACTCTAATGCTAATGTGTTGTGAATGAATATAAAATATAGTAGCAGCAATAACTTGTTAATGTTAATGTGTTTATATGTGTTTGTTTGAAACCAAATGTTACAAAATATGGTTTAATACTGGCTATTTAACTAATGCATGTCATAGTGACTGAAAGCAAGGCCTGCATCTCATAAAGACTTGGGGTTATTCTGATATATTGAAAGCAAACTGCTTTAGCCATTGGAATCAAACTTGCCTTCAACAAATGGTTCGATCTAATACCAACCTGATGTCAACCTGTTGCTTCTTCAGTCAGTCATAAACTAAACAATAATTAAATACTAGGTAGTACCTCAGGTCACCTCGGACCAAGGATATGCATTATTTTCAGTGGCAGGAAGTCATGTCTGAGAATGTAGTATTATGGGGAAACTCACTAGCCTCGGAGTCAGAGTCAAGGCTCAATGACAGACTTTATTGTACAAGGAAATACCGGAGTTCTGGGGAGAGAAAGACACCAACAGCACAGTGGTCAGCTGTGAGCCTTTTCTCAACCTGGAGCACATGTCAAGATACTTTTATACATTTTGTGATATAATGGGTCAGTGATTAGGTTATTGTCTCTGTAACATGGTTTGTTTATTGTAAACTTTGCAGAATCGTTGATAGTTTCAGTGCAGTCATTATCAGTTCCAGTGCAGCCTTTGTTAATTTCAGTGCAGTTGTTGTCTGTTTCAGTGCAGACATTGTCAGTTTCATTGTCAGTAATGGGCACTAATGGCTCTTCCTGAGAAGGACGATTACTGCATTGTGCTGGCATTCTGGTGGCCACAAGCGGTATCTGAGTTTGCTCTAATGTCTCTCTCCATAGTATGGTCTGGCAGCCATCCTGTGTGTCAAGTGGTCAACATATGGCTCAGTGGTCATCTTGTGTGTCCGTGTGCCTAGTGTCACCCTGATCCATGCCAACTCCCACTTCACTAACAAGAACTCAAGTGGTACCGAAGACAGAATGGTGTATACGTTGATTGAGTTCACACACATTTCCATTTAGATTAAAGCATCCAAGACAAACTTTCTTCTCATTTCCATTAGACTAAATCAGGATGAGTCAGACTGGCATCTACGATCCAAAATGAGCAAACATTGTCTATTCTGTACATGGTAACAAGGACTGCAGACAAATTATCATTAGCTTGATTGTACAGGATCCTGTTCTTTATTAACTCTGCAATACAGACTCGATTTCAACTGATTGCTCCTCAAGGCCTTACTTACTGAAAATATATAGAAATACAGAAAATTTGAAATAAGCAAGACAAAGATGCATTTCAAGTGTATTTCAGTGCTGCTTAATTCTCAAATAGTTTATGTTTTATTTCTAAAATTCTACATGTTCAAAAGTATAGATGAGAAAAACAAATTCAACTGGTTTGCCAGCTGTACAGAAAACAAAAATTGCATTGCATTTGCCAAACCAAATTAAACCAGTTCAACTTATTTCAGGGTAAGATGTATGCATGACAGTGATTTTAGAAAGGCATTGGAGTATAGCAAAGGAAAAGTGGCCAAGAACTAATACGTGAACCTTGACAGGAGGCTATGGGGTGATCCAATATTCCCAACAGGAACTGATAGCTACAGGAAGCACATCTCAGGGAAATCACAGCTTTGATGTATCTGAGACACAGTTCCTGCAAGCACTGCTTCCTGGTAGAAGTTCTAGATAACACAATTATCCTTTAGACATTTGAAGTCACTTGATGAGAACTACTATTTTTTGCAATACTGTTGAATCTTTCTTGGCTTTTCTCACAATAAGTTGGAATATATGTTTACAACAAGATACACACTGCTTCAGATAATGCACAAAGTATTTTATTTGAAAAAACACTCCACTTTCCCCGCAGACTGCAGATATGTTTCGCATAAAAATAACAAAGATCCACAAGGTACAATAAAAATTCGAAAGCACCTCAATACAATAATGTTTGGTCTTTCCCGACACTCTAAACAAACTCAACTCTTTATCTCCCTTCCTGAAAATATAACTTGTCATAACAAAAAAGTTTCAAAGCCATGTGCTTAAATCTTTTTAAAATCGGAAATGTAACTCAATTAGTTTTTGTGAGTGAATCTTTTACCAAAAAGTTCACATGTACAAAATAAACTTATACTTTTTTTTAAAGGAGATTATTTCTAATGGGAGTATACTAGCCTGAAGTGGTCTAAGTTTAGTTGGTGAAAATGTAGTGTCTTCTTGCAAATATTACCTCATGAAAGGAAGGTAATGCATTTTTAGAAAAACAAGTGAACGACATTTGTCAACAGAAAAAATTAACTAAGTACCTGCTGTGTCTGTAATGTTCCAGGGGTGGGAAGGAAATACATTCCTTTGCACATGCACAGGAACTACAGCTGCATTGTGTTTCCTAGGAATTGAGACTCCGTACATCAATAATACATTCCTGTATAAGTGTATTTTTTATAAGCCCTTTGAAGCTGAACAGTGAGCTGGTGGGTAGAAACGGTATTGTATGGCAGGAGGGGAGTTTGCACCATTGACCAGAAGCTTGACTGGAGCAGATAAATCATGTAAAAGATCAGGTAGACTAATACATAGCTTACCTTCTGAACTCTCAAACCTTCCTCACTATCTTCAGGATTCAAGTCAGGAGCGCAATAGAATATTTACCATTTGCATGGATGAGTCCACAACAACGTCGAACTTCAATACCATTCAAAACAGCTCACTAGGACTATAGCCTGGTATTGTGTAATTTTTAACTTTGTCCACCCCAGTGTAACTCCAGCTCCTCCAAATCATATCTACAGAATGCACTGCAGCAATTCTCCCCACTGCCATCTCTACCACCACAAAGGCAAGAGCAGCAATGTTCAGAGAATATCATCACTTCCAAATTCTTTTCCAAAACTCACAAAATACCAGTGCAGCCATCCATTACTATTCCTTCATTGCTAGACATTCTGGATACTTCAAAGACTATTGTCCCTGACAGCATTTCAGCAATTGTACTGAAGATGTGTGCCCCAAATTAGCCAAAGCCCTAGCCAAGTTGTTCTAATATAGGTATAACACTGGCATCTGGTATTTCCAGATGTTTCCTAATACAAAAAGCAGGACAAATCCAACACAGTCAATCACTGCCCTGACAGTCTACTCACGATCCTCAGCAAATTAATTTAATTGGTTGCTGATAGTGCTTTCAAGTGAAATTTGCAAATGATTGATCTACTCAGTGATGCTCAGTTTGAGTGGCAGGGGGCCACTTAGCTCTTAACTTCACTACGGTCTTGGGAAAAACATGGACAAACAGTTGAACTTCAGAGGTGAGGTGAGAATGATTGCCCTTGATGGGCGGCACGGTGGCACAGTGGTTAGCACTGCTGCCTCACAGCGCCTGAGACCCGGGTTCAATTCCCGCCTCAGGCAACTGACTGTGTGGAGTTTGCATGTTCTCCCCGTGGGTTTCCTCTGGGTGCTCCAGTTTCCTCCCACAGTCCAAAGATGTGCAGGTCAGGTGGATTGGCCATGCTAAATTGCCCGTTGTGTTAGGTAAGGGGTAAATGTAGGGGTATGGGGGCGTTGCGCTTTGGCGGGTCGGTGTGGACTTGTTGGGCCGAAGGGCCTGTTTCCACACTGTAATGTAATGTAATCTAATCTAATCAAGGCTGCATGAGACAGAATGGGGCATCAAGGAGACCTAGCAAAAATTGAGTCAATGAGAAAATTTCTCTGCTGATTAGAATCATACCTGGCAGAAAAGAAATGGTTGTGCTGGTGGGAGGTCAATCATCTCAGGCCCAGGATATCACTGCAGGAGTTCCTCAGTGCAGTGTCCTTGGCCCAAACCTTTTCAAACAGCTTCATCAATCACTATCCCTCCATTATATGGTCATAAGTGGGATGCTCACTGATGATTGTGCAATATTCAGCACCATTTGTGACTCCTCAGACACTGAAGCAGCCATCACTCTATGCAGTGAGTCCCAGACAACATTTTAACTTGCACTGATAAGCAGCAAGCAATATTCATATCACATGAATATCAGAAAGTGACTATTTCCAACAAGAGGGAATCTAATCATTGTCCCTTGATGTCATTATCATTGCTGAATTTCCCACTATTAATATCCTGGCAGATAACCATGACCCAAAAATGAACTGTGTCAGCACTATAAGTATCATCATTACAAGAGCAGTTCAAAGGTTAATGATTCACCTCCTGTCTCCACAATGCCTGTCTAACATCTACAAGATTCAAGACAAGAGTGTGATTGAATTCTTTCCACTTGCTCAACAACGCGCAAAGACTGCTTGATTGGCAGCACATTCTCCATCTTCAATGCCTTCAATTTTAATTCACCTCTTCACTGTCGCACAGTAACAGGAGTGTGTATTATTGGCATAGTACAATGCCAAAATTCATCAAAGCTCTGTCAAAAGCATCTTCTAAACTCACTTGCTCTGCCATCTAGAAAGACAAGGGTAGCAGATGCATGGGAACATCACCACCTACAAGTTTCCCAAAAAGTCACACATCAACCTGTCTTGGAAATATAGTGCTATTCCTTCGATGGTGCTGGGTTGGAATCCTGGAACACTCTGCCTACCAGCGCTGTCGGTGTCCCTACAAGCCAATGGCTGCAGCAATTGAAGGAAGTAGCTCACCTTTATCTTCTTAAGGAGAGATAGGGATGGGTAATAAATGATTAGATTAGATTACTTACAGTGTGGAAACAGGCCCTTCGGCCCAACAAGTCCACACCGCCCCGCCGAAGCGTAACCCACCCATACCCCTACCCCTACATCTACATTTACCCCTTACCTAACACTATGGGCAATTTAGCATGGCCAATTCACCTGGCCTGCACATCTTTGGACTGTGGGAGGAAACCGGAGCAAACCCACGCAGACACGGGGAGAACGTGCAAACTCCACACAGTCAGTCGCCTGAGGCGGGAATTGAACCCGGGTCTCAGGCGCTGTGAGGCAGCAGTGCTAACCACTGTGCCACCGTGCCGCCCACTAAATGGTTCAGCCAGTGATACCCACATACCATGAATAAAATTTTTTTTAAATGCCAATGCTATCAATTTTGGTCCTTGTTAAATGCTTGTGATTAAGGATCACTTTGTGATCCTCCACAAAGTGAAGTATTCAGAGAGAGAGAGAGAGACAACACCCGGAAATGTGATCATTATAGCAGAGCCAGCCGGGAAACATATTTTCTTACATTTTCTTAGCTTGTTTAAGAACTTAGAAAAGTGACATAGTACACCCCAGTTCATAATGCTACCACACATTGTGAATGTCGTCATATCTCAAAAAATTTGAAGTTCCAGAATTTATGGAAGTAAAAATAAAATACAGTTCAGTTATTGAAATTATTCTGAACTCTGTATAATATACAAGGAAATACAAGACCAGAAAATGAGTAAGAAATGGCTGTAAACTTTGTCTCCTTCCTGACAGTCTACTCTCCTTAATTATGGTGTGATTCAACATTTGTCACCAAAAACTTCATTCAAATGCAGTACTTGGGCAGGATGCGAGTGAAAATGACTGAAGTCAGTATTACTGGCAACATGAGGAAGGGTATGGCCCCATGGCACAATGCCTGACCAGTTACCTTAGTAGAGAGCTCCAGTAGAGAATGAAGCAACATATTAACAATTACATCACTGTCACATTAGGCTTCACCATCTGCAGTAAGATTAGCATTATTTTTCTAAAAGGCAGTGTTTCAGGATTTCGATCCATAAATAGATGGTACTTTGCTAAGCCATGCAACCCAACTTAAAAAGTTTCATCTCTGCTTTGGGCTGGATTAGTTAATCACAGATAAAGTAGCAACGGAGGTACAATTTATCTCAAATAACCTATAGTATTTTTGGATTTCCACCCAACTAGTTAAAGTCAAGTAAAATTGCCATAGTCCCAGAAGACTATGGTGCTGCTCTCTCATTAGAGAGACGTTACTGGTGGCAGCTTAACAGCGTGGAACTGGGCCATTTAGTCTCTCAAACCTTTTCAACTAGATCATAGTTGACCTGTCTTAACTCCATTTATGTGCCTTGGTTCTTTATCTCTTAGTACCTCAGCTAATAAAAACGATCAATTATCAATCAACCTAGCCTTAATACCATTTTGGGAAAAAGAGTTCCAAATTTTCACTCTGTAATGTGTGAAGAACTGTTCCACAGCAGGATTGAAACTTCTTGCTGCCATGTCTATTCATACTGGTTCCCCAAACTCATCTCTAGACTCTGGATGAGATTCCAGAATGTTCTTGCTCTCATTTTAAAGTTATGGCCTTTCTTTTGGACTAACCCATCAACAGAAATATTTTTTATCTGTCATATGAAATCCTTTAATTATCTGAAACAAACCTCAATTAGGTTGTCCCTTCGTTTTGCATACTGAAAGGATTAAAGGTCCAGACCATCCAATTAGTCTCACAGTTCAATCATTTTAAGCATTGATATAATTCTCATGAACCTAGGAACATCTCCTCCAAGGCCAATTTATCCTTCCTTTGGGTTGGTACTAAGACTGAACATAGCACTCCACAAGTAGTCTAACCAGAGCTTTATACGCATTGACATAACTCCAACTCATTTGCATTCCAGCCTCCTTGATGTAAAGGCTAACATACAAATATACAAATTGGCAGGAGTGGACCATTCAGCCCCTCCAGCCTGTTCCACCATTCATCAAGATCATGGCTTATCTGATTGCTCCACATTCCTGACTACACCAGATAATATTTCAGCCCCTTGCTCATCAAGAATCTCTTTACGTCTGCTTTGGATACATTCAAACTCTCTGCACTCCCCACTTTTCAAGGAAGTAGGTTCCAAAGTCTCTACTGTCTTCTGTGAAAGAACAAAAATCATCCTTACTTCTGTCTTAAATCAGTAATGATTTATTTTTAAATAGTAACTTCTAATTCTAGATTCTCTCACAAGAGGAAAGATCAATCCCTTATCCACTCAGTCACGATCCATCAGGAGTCTATATCTTCCAGTTAAGTCACTTCTTTCTTTTCTAAACTACAAGGGATACAGGCCTGTCCAACATTTCCCCATGAGACAACCTGCCCATTCCAAACACTACTCCATTAGACACTCTCTGAATTATTTCCAATAACTAACTTTTTCCAAGTCATGCACAAGGATATGTGGGTCCCTCTGCTGCTCGAAGCCCTGTAATTTCTCACCATTTAAATAAAATTATTCTTCTTGCCAAAGTAAACAATGCAATATTTTCACATATTATAGTCTATTTGCCAGATCCTTGCTCAATCACTTAACCTATCTGTATCTTTTTGTGGCCTTGTCTTATGTCCTCTTCACAAATAATTTCCTACGTATTTTTTGTGGCATCAGTAAATTTTGGAACCATATCTTCCTTCCCTTTATCACTGATGCTTATTGGCATATACTCAGTATAATTTGAAAACCAGAAACTTACTTCTTTATACCACTTGTTTCCTTTCTGTGAGACAATCTTCTATCCATGCCAACATGTTACCCATACTCCATGAACATTTATTTCCAAGGTTAAAAATCTCACAACACCAGGAAATAGTCCAACGGGTAACTAGGGGGGCAGGATCCTGATAAAGGAGCAGTGCTCTGAAAGCCAATACTTAGAAAGAAACCTGTTGGGCTAGAACCTGGTGTTGTGAGAGTTTTAACTTTGTCCACCCTAGTCCAACACCGACACCTCCATATCATTTATTTTCCTCAAAAACCTTTGACGTATCATCCTTGCAAATGCCTTTTGGAAATTGAAGTATGATACATCCACCAGCTCCCATTTATCCAAAGCACATAATAGTTCCTCAAAGAACTGCATAAAATTGGTTAAACATGATTTCCCTTCCATTTCCCTTTCACTATTTTATTTGGCCTGATTAGCTTGGTCTTAAGTGCCCTGCTATAATGTCATTAATGATCATTTCCAACATCCTCCCTGTGACAAATGTTAAGCTAAATGTTGTGTAGATTTCTGCTTTCTGATTTCCTCCCTTTTTGAATAAAGGAGTTACATTCACTGTATTCCTATAACATGAAAAATTCCCTGATTCTGTGAAATTTTAGAAAATTAGAACTGATGCAATTAATTATTTCACTCATGATTTATTTTAAGACTCTAAGAAAACATCTATTGGGATTGGAAACTTGCTAATATTCAATTATGATCAAATAGACAGTGAACAATCAATATTCAGGTAGACACGACATGATTTAGATGAGGGTAGGTGATGGCCGAGTGGTATTATCGCTAGAATATTATTTCATGAACTCCACTGCTGTTCTAAGGACATGAGGTTTGAATCTTACTAAGGCAGATAGTAGAATTTGAATTCAATAAGAAATACTGGAACTAAGAGTCCACTGATGACCATGACACCATTGTTGATTGCCATATGAAAAACCTACCTGGCTCTTTACTATCCTTCAGGAAAGGAAATCCGCCATCCTTACCTAGTTTGGCATACATATGACTTCTGACCCAGCACAAAGTGGATGACTCTCACTACTCTCTGGTCAAATAGATATGGGCAATGAATGCTGGCCTAGCCAGCAATGCCCACATCTGGTGAATAAAACAAGGTACAAATGGGTGCCCATCACCTGTGAAATCATATCCTGGTATCTTTAAGAAAGGAGTATGGGAGGACAGAAAATTAATGATAAGAGAAGCATAAAAAAATCAAATTGAAATACTAATGGCCTATTAGTTAAGTGAATGAACTTTCTGATCTTAGGGATACTACACCGGTTTCAGTGATTCCTATGGAAATGAGGAAAATCAGCAAGTTTTCTATAACTTTTCATTATTAACCTGTGATCCCTGCTAGGAAGGGCTGGTTTGGATCCATCTTTGCGCAGTCTGCAATCTGGAGTGAGTTAGCATTACAAAGTTCCAAATGGTGGTGGGGGTGGGGAAACCCCTCTGTATCTTTCTCAGCCTATTTTCCCATGTTGCGATTTATTGTGGGCTCTTGGTAGAATTCCCAATGTCCAGAGGTTACTCCAATTTGAGCCACTATCTTCAGGAAAGCTAAACATATTTTTAACAGTGCAGTGCAGCAACAGTACTTATTCATCTAATTTTTAGAATTAAATAGTATATATAACTACTTGATTCAAAATTGGCTGTTATATGCTTTTACTTTATGTTAATCAAAGCTTTGAGATTTGTGTGGATCCTTAGCGATACTTTATCTTTGTAATCTTAACTGTGGAGATGAATATATATGAGGGAACACCTTAGCTTTCTATCAATGTTTATGATAAATAGCCTGAATGATGTTCAATATTTGGTGCATAACTTTGTCAAATGTTTTTACTATATGAGTAATTTTGTTCTTAGGATTGCCCAATGTTACAAAATATAGTTGTTGAATATAAGCACACAGTTCTCAATATCTTTTGGTTCTATCTAAATCATGAGTCAGACATTCTTTGATGCTCTTAGTCTCATTTCTGAACATCTAGTTTACCAGGAGGGTAAAATAGGGAAAAATAAACATTGTCAGACTGTCCTAATCAACTGGTTCACGATGGTAATATGTAAACAGGGAACTGGGTCCTTCATTTTTTGCTATGCATTTTTGAGGAGAAAACTACTCTTCTATCCAAGGAGTGATGCCTGAAAGAATGGATGAACCACTGTCTGGTTGTTAAATGTCACAAAGAAGATAATTAAACTCTGATAAAGATAATTGGGGAGAGATGGGAAGATGACCTGAGGTGAAGTAATCCAGAAAAGATTGATATCAAAAAATGTTTTCCATCAATGGCTAACATTTAAATGTCATGCTGACATGTACTACTCACATTAGTTCCCTAATCTCATCTTCACGGATCCAATTTCCCTATCAGATGATTCATCACGGTATCCTACCTTTCATTTTCCCAGTAGCTTCAGTTGCTCATGCTAATGATTGTTCACTTCGACATTCTTGGTCAATGCCAAGACATTCAACAGGAAGTCATTTTCAACTTCAGGTCCACAATCTTTTTTGCATCTTTCCTTTTCTATTTGTTGTTCTTCTTTAAAGCGTCAGACATTGTAATTACAGATGCTGAAAACTGATACATTTTCATATATGAATGAAATAAAAGCCACCTGCTAATCTTGACAAAAATACCACATACATTGAGGGAAAACACATGAGTTAGACTGCTAGAGCCTGAAGTCAACCTGCCCAGTGAAAATGGAGTTTTGCATTTGCTTGGTTCCTACCAGATTGAAGTTAAATTTTGAACATTTCCATTTTGTAAAGATTCTAGTATTCATAATTACACTATGTAAATTAGTGTTTTGCAAAATTATTATAACAGAAATGCATAGCTAAGAGTGTTTTTAAAGGCTGCTAGTGGTTGGTTTGAATATTTAAAGTAGTTTTAAAAGTTGATTAGAATTGAACTTTACTCAGAGATTCAATGGCAATACGTGAAGCACTGTTAGCATTGCTAAGAGTGATTGACCAAGGACCAGTATTTCATGTTTCATTGCTCCTGAATTCTCTTAAATCCATTCAACAACCCAGTTATTAATGAGTGCATTTGAAAATGCAATTAAATAATGGAAAAATCTTGGAATAAGATATTTTAGTTAAAGGTATTTTAATGGCAGATCATTCCATCAATTTGACATCACTGTGATATTTTTAGTTTCAATAAAATCACTGGACTTTTGCAATTTATGCTTAATGTTAAAAATGCAGTATACTGATTATCCATTGGAGAGAACCAACTGAACATTACATACTCCAATACCACAAAATGCAAAGTCTGCATCCAAAAATAAAACTTCAATCTATACATAAATTAGAATCAGTCAGAAAAAAGATTGTTTTCTCCATGAAAACTTTGTTGTGGTCTTGACAGCTTGTATTTGACTTGAAGTTGCATTCTGAAACTGGCAAATGTGATTTTATCGTCCGCCGCATTAACAATTCTGTTGGTGAGAGCTAATATTATATTGGGCTTCTTTATTATTAAGAGTTAATTCTTGGTCTGGATTCAAATCCATCAATTGCCTCAGTTCAGAAGGCTCTTTACTACTTGCTGTATGACTGAAGATGGAACGGAGAACACATCACCTAGCTGGTACCTGTGAACTTCCTGAAATACTCATTGATGAATTCAGGTGCATTTTCTGGTAAGAATTCGTCCATAAAAAAGTGTATCATGATGATCTTTTCAGTGCTCTGATACTAAGGCAGCCATGGGTGAAAGAAATCTTGCTACTTCAATTCATCTTTAATAATAGTTGATTAGGACAAAACACACCTTCTCTCCAAACTCAATCAAATCCATTTCTAATCTTTCTCATTATCATTCCAGAAATCAGACCTACATTCTCTATTATCTTTGCTACTTTTCTCAGAAAAATTCCAAAGCATCTCATACACAGTTAATTAAAGTTGAAAGAACTTATGTCAGACAAAAAAAGTCTATCAGTTGATTTGCACATATCACACTCATTTTTAACTACAAGTGAAAGGCACAAAGACGTCCAAGCTTAGCAACCAACATTTAATTCGGAGCATGACATTTCTGCCCCTGCACTTTGAAAATTTCATGAAAAAGAAAGCTAAATGGATGCACTTAATAGTCATATGCCATTTGACTAAAGCTAATAACATCAACAAAACTTGCTGCTGGGGGTTTTTCATATTTCATAGTGGGGGTCTATGATGTCTTCTTGTCATTTATTTTCACTTCCAGTATTAGAGTTAACATAACTTTTTTTTCTTGTGTCTTTCTGAATTAATTCACTTCTACTCATGTATCCTCATACATATTATATTCAGGCTCTTGGCCAACCAATATCTGAATTAAAATCCCAGAATTCGTGTATCTGTACATCTCCACATTGACAAACCAAAACTGAAAGGAATAAATTATGTTGTATAGATTTCATTTACATTTCTTTGAGTAAAGAAGAATAAAGAAATAAATATATTTTAGATAATTGAAGAAATTAGGGGAGTAGGTAGGGGGAAACTATTTCCTATGGTGTGGAAATTCAGAACAGAAACAGATAACTTTAAATTTGCAACCATGCTAATTAGGGTATACCTGAAAGATTTCTATACACAAAAGATGTTGAAAATCCTAAATTCCCTCCCCAAAGCACATTAAGGCCAGGTCAATTGGAAGTTTCAAACCTGATATTAATAGATTTTTGTGAATATGGGTATTAAGCAATTTGAAATTGAGAAATATTAATTAAATAAAAATAGATTAGCCAAGATTGGCAGAACATATTTGAGGGAATAAATGGGTTAGTTCTGCTCCTACTTCCACATGTATTTCTTTATCATACAAATTACAAGTTTGGCTAACCAAACTACCTTGACTTTGGTCATTTGTGGTATCCTGCCATAGTTCACATATCGTTATTGAACACTGCCTCCTGACCAAAGTAGAGAAATCCACCTGAGTTGGCAGGATATAAACCCATCCCTAAGGACATCTCACCTCAAGCTTTCTGTAAGTTAAGAAAGGATAATTATATAACCTGGCAGAGTTTAAAATGAGCAGCTGTTCCACTAATTTTATTGTGAAATTAATAAATACTTTCCAGTGAGAAAGTAAGGTGGAGAAAAATCAGACCAGGAAGATTTAAAACTGGGGACTTGTTCATTGCTGCCCAACAATAAACATTAAATATGTTTACATCTTAATATCTGTAACTTTCTGCAAAGGAGTCCATTCAGAACTTCAGTTGTGGCAGCTCTGACTCAACACCATCCTCTCAGAACTGAAGTGTCATCACAGATTATGGTGTTTGAATGCACAGCTCATGAGCTATTAACTGAATAAAGGTAAAGAATAAAGCAATTTAATTAAATAAAACCGATGACTTTGAAAGATATTTTTGGTGAATTAATTCTACCTGTTCTACATGAAATGTTAATAGAACAGCACATAACTGTAGCGGAGCAGTACATTGAGCAGTATTAATATTGAATGAATCAAGGAAAGATGAATCAGATCCCAAGTCAGATTTTTTTAATCCTAATGTTATTAATTGCTTCCAGGCATTTGTTTTAATAGAATGTGAATTAATTCTATCTGAAGCTTTCTCCATGGTAACTGCTACTGCGCTGTGTGGCCAGTAAATAAGAAACGTACTTTAAGCAAAGTAACAAAAGTGAATTATTGTGCATTCTGAAAATCTGAAATAAGAACGAATAATGCTGGAAATCCTCAGACATCATCTATGGACAGAGAAATAGAGACAATCTTTCAGACAATGACCTATGATAAACTGGGAAATGTTTAAGTAAATGAAGGGTGGGGGAATGGATCAATATACCAAATGGAAAGATTTGTGAATGGTATGGAAGGCAGGAGAGATCTAATGCAAAACACTTAATGATGTTGGGCAGAAGCAAAATGCAATGGGCCAAGAAGATGACAAAGATGTGACCAGAGGAGATGTGAATGTCAGAATTCTGAACAGCTTCCATTAAAACAAAAAAAAAGAAAAACAAGAGAAAAAGAATCAAACTCATCAAACAGAAACAAAATGGCAAGAATAATAATGGTCTAAAAATATTGAATGCAGTGTTGAGTTCAGAAGGCTGTAAAATGGTTTATCATAAGATGAGGTGCTGTACCTTAAACTTCATTGGAACACTGTAGGATGCTAAGGTCAGAGTGAATGGATCATCAAAATTACAATCATTGATTCATGGCATTGAGTGTGGATCTCAGTATATTACAAATACCAATGGTTTGAAGGACACTGAATCATTTTAATGGTCACAGACTCAGAATGTTAACTTAATTTTGCTCTCTCTAGACTCCGCCAGACTTGTTTGTCCATTTATAAAGGCAAATCAAGGCAGGACTTAAACACATAATGGTAAGGTCCTAGGAAGCGTTGCTGAACAAAGAGAGCATGGAGTGCAGGTTCATTGTTCCTTGAAAGTGGAGTCGCAGGTAGATAGGATAGTGAAGAAGGTGTTTGGTATGCTTACCTTTAATAGTCAGTGCAATGAGTATAGCAGTTGGAAGGTCATGTTGTGGCTGCACAGGACACTGGTTAGGCCACTATTGGAATAATGTGTGTAATTCTGGTCTCCCTGCTATTGGAAGGATGTTGTGAAACTTGAAAGGGTTCAGAAAAGATTTACAAGGATGTAGCCAGGGTTGGAGCTACAGGGAAAAACTGAATAGATTGGGGCTATTTTCCCTGGAGCATCAGAGGCTGAGAGGTGATCTTATAGAGGTTTATAAAATCATGAGGGGCATGAATAGGATAAATAGACAAGCTATTTTCCCCATGGGTGAGGGAGTCCAAAATTAGAGATCAAAGGTTTAGGGTAAGAGGGGAAAGATTTAAAAGGCACCTTAGGGGCAACGTTTTCACATAGAGGGTGGTACATAGATGCAATGAGTTGCCAAAGATAGTGGTAAATGCTGGTACACTAACAACACTTAAGAGGCATGTGGATGGCTACATGAATAGGAAGGGTTTAAGAGGGATATGGACCAAGTACTTGTAAATGATATTAGATTCATTTAAGATATTTGGTTGGCATGGACAAGTGCGACCAAACTGTCTGTTTGTGTTGTATATCACTATGACTATTAATTCTTATTTTCCAAAAAAATGAACTGTGCCATTTATATTTTCATAGCCAAAGTCCATTGAAAATTTGATCTATAAATGTAGCAGTTCGATTTCCAATATTATATGATGACAACAGTAGAACTGAATAGTCTATCTGCAGAAAGGATAAAGTGGTGAACAAAACAATGTGCGAGTAATGGGTCTGAATGTTTGAAACCTCCCAAGAATATGACAATTTTGCCGGTGCTGACATTCAAAACTTCTCCGGTGAAGGGATTTCTGTATAGAAAAAAATTACACTTATTAAAAACACACAAGTGGTTAAAAAAAGGAAAATTAATCATTTCCCATTTGAGCTTAAATTTCACTGTAGTATTTGGAAAGGTCTGATAATGATGCAGGTGAATGTCTTGTGGCAGCATTGAGAATGTAAGAAAGTTTGTAATGCTGACAGCATGCCCTCCTTTAAGAAATATGATTAAAATTAGATCCTAAGATGATTTTGATAAAAAGCACCATCCCTGGTTAGTTACTAAATTAGTTCATTACTTTGCCATAATTATTTGATTAGATTAGATTATTTACAGTGTGGAAACAGGCCCTTCGGCCCAACAAGTCCACACCGCCCCGCCGAAGCGCAACCCACCATACCCCTACATTTACCCCTTACCTAACACTACGGGCAATATGGCATGGCCAATTCACCTGACCTGCACATCTTTGGACTGTGGGAGGAAACCGGAGCACCCGGAGGAAACCCACGCAGACACGGGGAGAACGTGCAAACTCCACACAGTTAGTCGCCTGAGGCGGGAATTGAACCCGGATCTCTGGCGCTGTGAGGCAACAGTGCTAACCACTGTGCCACCGTGTTTGGTTGTGTTCATCCTTCATACTTAGTGGGTGGCATGGTGGCACAGTGGTTAGCACTGCTACCTCACAGTACCAGAGACCCAGGTTCAATATCCACCTCAGGCGACTGTGTGGAGCTTGCACATTCTCCCCATGTCTGCGTGGGTTTCCTCCCACAGTCCAATGGTGAATTGGCTATGCTAAATTGCCCGTAGGTGCAAATGTAGGGGAATGGGTCTGGGTGGGTACACTTTGGTGGGTCGGTCTGGACTTGTTGGGCCGAAGGGCCTGTTTCCAAGGTACCTGTGTGTAAACAGCCTTTCAATGTGCGTCACAGTCATTGAACTGCAGCCACTTAGGGTGCTTGAAGCCAAGTTTTTGAACTAGATGTACATTTTGCAACTAGACCAAGTAATAGCTCTGTGACTTGGACTTAAGAACTGACTTCACGAGTCAACTCATCCTTACTTGAATGGATAGCTAGCTACAAATGAAACATTCCTATACACTTCATTTAAGATATCTGGTTGGCATGGACAAGTGGGACCAAAGGGTTTGTTCCTGCACTGTGTATCACTATGACTATTAAATTCCAAAGAAGTGGAACAATTGATGTAAAAAATAAAAGTCTTAGTGAGTGAAAGTCATTCCAAAACCATTGGGTGATTGGAGACATTCTTATAAAAATAAACTACAAGATGCTTGAACATCAAACTGGAACATGGGATAAAAGTCAATCCCAGTAAGGATACAGATTCTTAATTCCTTTGCAATACACGTTTCCAGTCTAACAGATGCTAGAAAAAAAAGTGTGTAATGTAATGAGAAATGCATTAAAAAGTTTGCTATTTTCAAATAATCTATATTATTTGAAAATATAGATTATCTGAATTAGAACACAAAACAAATGAACTTTTAAAAAAAGAAGTTACAAATTGAAATGTATTAAATAGAAGTTTTTATTAACAGATTTACAAAATGCAATTAAAACGGAATTCACTATTTACAGTAGTGTGAGCCTTCATTAAGATTATACATGTGTAAAAAAGTTATCAAAGCACTAAAATAATATCGTGTATCTACAAAACGCTGAAAGCACAGTTCCAGAAAACCTCAACATTTACATTTTCTTTCGGATTTTAAGCAAAAGCCGTCTGACCACATTGTTGTACGTGCTGCTACATAAGGCTTACAAAACAGGATATTCCACTTGGAATGATCCCTGACTAATACATTTCCGTTTTTAATACCAGTGTGTGTTTCCGACATCAAAAAAAAATTCCATTTCATTTGTTTTTCCAACCAGTGATTTATCAATTTCTGGTTCACTTTACTTCCCGCTCGGCTAAAATGGGAAGCCAACCAGTGATTTCCGGATACTTGGGTTGAATTAGAAGCGTATATATGGCCGCAATAACAGTTTAAAATATTTGGTTTCAAAAAAATAAAAATAAAACACAATTACAGAGACTTAACCGCCTTGAATTAGCCAGAGAGGCAGGCACTGTAATAGACCGCATTACTGGCATCCGACAGTGCTGAAATGAAACTGCTCTCCTCGCAAGACACACCTCTCGGGTTCAGTTTCGACAGAGAGACTTGAAAGGTTTGCCCAGGGACATCCAGACGAGTCCTTGCTAGATTTAAGTATTGGTCGAACTCGCTCCGATCAACATCTGTCCAAAACTCAGTTGGAGCCAAGTGTTCCACGTTGTCGACGTGCTGGGCTTCAGGAGGAGGAGAGAGTTGTCCAAGGTGAGCTGCCGACGCCCCCTGGCCTGGGGGGCACAGCTGGCTGTAGTACAGATGTTGCGGGTTCCGAACCAGTTCGGCCACGTTGGCAGAGATTTGCTCGGAGTAGGACAGGCTGCCTGCTTTCTCGCGGCTGTAGTCTATGTGCTGATGCTGGTAGTTCCTGTAAGAGACGCTACAGTCTTCGTGCATGTGCGATGGAAAGAACACTGGGTCCAACACGTCCAAGGGGGACATCTCCGGTGTGGGCAGCCCATAGTTGTCGAACTCCGAGCCCATGCCGTGCAGCTCAGTGTAGTGACAGAGGGGAGGAAGTTGCTGTTGGCCTGAGTGTCTCCCTTCGTGCTGAGCCCGGGGGAAACTGTCGCCACAAACTCCCTGGCTGCCCCGGAGGCCAGAGCCGTGGGTCGGGGCCAGGTTGTGCGCCAGCAGATTGCTCTCGATTCGTTTGACTTTCTTGCTCTGCTTCTTCCGGCGAGGCCTGTATTTGTAGTTGGGATGGTCTTGCAGGTGCTGCACACGGAGTCTCTCAGCCTCTTCCACGAAGGGACGCTTCTCGTCAAAGGGAAGAGATTTCCACGACTGCCCTGCGAGGTCACAGACAAACACACATCAATTGGCACACAGTGAAATCTCAGAGAGCGGGGCACAACTCAACACACTGTCAAAGTTAAAATACTTCATTGTCAAATAAACAATGTGGGTGGGTCAGATGCTTCAACGAAGTTCATTCGAGAAAGAGATTTACTAAAATATTTTGGGAAAAGCCAAGTTGTTTTGAATAGAAAAAGAACAAAGTTACTGGAAAAGCTCTGGCGACCTCTGGAGAAAGATCCGAGCTATCGGTTCAGGTCAAGTGACCCTTACTCTGTTTTGTGCAGATTACAGTTTTTGAAACTTCTCGCACCAATAACAAAAAAAAACCTGTGCCCAGAGTTTTGAGGCATTCACACGTCAATTACGAATTATATTAGCCAATCTTTCTGATTCCATGCCCTCACCTAGTCTAGATTCTTGAATGGACCATTAATAAATTGCACATGAAAAACTCATTCTCTCTCTCTCTCTCTCTCTCTCATTACAAGAATTGAAAACGATCTCCACTTACCCAGCATTTTGCTTAAGACTGCATTGTGCAGATCAGGGTTCTGTTGGGCCAGCCTTTTCCTTTCGTCTTTTGCCCAGACCATGAACGCGTTCATGGGACGTCGAATCCGTGACTCCCCCTCCGCCTTGCCCTCTGATTTAGCCGCGGGTTGAGCTGATGTAAGTCGGGTTTGAGAGGCAGGGCTCTGGGACTGAGCCCATGGAGAAACGGCCGTGTCCAAGCCAGAGCCCCCGGGCTGCGAATCCTCTACACCGCAGAAATCGGCCTCAGAAATACTCATTCCAGCCAAAACACTTTGATCTGACAGCTTATAGCCTGCTGCTTTCAAAAAACGGGCAGATTTCTCTGTCAGTCACAATTCGCGTTTAAATCTTGGTCAGAAACTTCTGTTCCGGGCGAATCCGTCGCAAGAGCAAATATACAGTAACAGCACCAATCAGGGGTTAGGAGGCGTCATTTCACCAATCACACCAAAAGAGAGGCGGGGATTTTAACCAACAAACCAATGATTTGCGCGTCGATATTCCTCAAGGTGGTTGCTTGGACAGTGAGATGATAGCGAACTCACAATGGGACAGTCTTAACACAACTGATTTCAACGTCTGTCTGTGTGGAGTTTGCACATTCTCCCCGTGTCTGCGTGGGTTTCCTCCGGGTGCTCCGGTTTCCTCCCACAGTCCAAAAATGTGCAGGTCAGGTGAATTGGCCATAGTGTTAGGTGAAGGGGTAAACGCAGGGGAATGGGTCTGGGTCGGTTGGGCTTCTTGGGCCGAAGGGCCTGTTTCCACACCGTAAATAATCTAAGTAATCTAATCTAAAATAGTAACCCACCTTGAAATTGTTATCGAAGTGCTAACTCTAAGTACTTGTCGAGATAAAACTATGAAAGTGCAAGTCACAGACCTGCTTCCACCCGTCCATAAGAAACATAGTTTTGACGAGAGACCGGATGCTGGAACGGCACGCAGGCTATCTAGGCTGAATATTTAAAAGACTCGAAGTCTAATCTAACTGTCCTAAACGCAGTAGAAATGACCGTATGCTATTAACCTCGAGCTAATGCTAATTAAGGGATGGGTGAATATTTGATTGGAAACCGGGCTTTAAAATGTTAAAAAGGTGAAGTCGCCATAGTCCTACTGGCTGCTGTCTTATTAGAGAGAGATAACTGATGTTGGTTTAACTGAAAGCCACCACGCCTCAGGTGAGAAGACCACTGACAAGAGTGGTATGCTGTGCAGTAATTGAACCAACATTGGCATCACTCTGCATCACAAATCATAAAATATAGAAGCAGATTGAGGCCAAACAGCCCCAACAAGTCTGCTCCGTCATTCGGCCTTGACTGATTTTCTCAGACCCATTCTCCTGCCTTCTCCCTGTAACCCTTGATCCCTTTACCAAATAAGAACTGTCTTCAATACACTTAAATAAACGTTGTAGCAATGAGTTCTACAGATTCAACATCTTCTACTGAAGAAATTCCTCCTCATCTCAGTTTTAAAGGCTTATCCTTTCACTCTGAGCCTGTGTCCTTGGGTCTTAATCTCTCTTACTAGTGGAAATATCTTCTCTACATGCACTCAATCCAGGCCTCTCAGCATTCTGAAAATTTCAATTGGAATCTCACTCATCTTTCTAAACTCCAAGTACAGACCCAGAGTTGTCAACTGCTCCTCATATGACAAGCTTTTCATCCCTGGGATTATTCTTGTGAACCTTGTCTGGATCTCCTCCAATGACAGCACATCCTTCTTTTGATAAAGAACCCAAAAGTGCTCACAACATTGCAAATGCAGTCTGGCCAGAGCCGTATACAGACTCAGCAGTATACCTCTGCTCTTGTATTCTAGCATTCTAGCCTGAATGACCAGCTATCCAACCAAACATAGATTATACCTTTGACTAAGAAATAAAAGACAATCCAAAATCTTGATAAGCGAGTCTTGAGGTAGTGACTGTGGAGGTGCAATTTCAAGTAAGGCAACTTTTCAAGTATAATCCATATTCCAGAGTTTGACGAGCTTAACATCTGGGAGTTGGCAGTGCAGAAACTTCTTTCAGTAAATTAGAAATGTTGGTTTGAATGCTTCCTCAAATTGTAGGTCATTGGTAGAATAAATCGGAACCTTGATGGTATTTCCTCCAATTCTTCCTAATGTATTACTGAAGCTCCATGCACAACACGTTTACAAATGATTCACAATTAATGGATACCTTCTGAAATTCAATGACTATTATGTAAACAAGAGGGGCAATGGTAATATGAAGTAAAATGCTTTTACATAGAGTGTGAGCAGTTAGAGAATATAAGTGTAGTGGAGGAAAGTTTCTTTCAATTCTTGATTGCTGTTGAGAGAGAACTGCATCACTATCTCACCAGAAGTAAATGCTAAAGTGAGGTGAATGGGACCAGGTGAATTGCTTTTGCAAAGAGATGGCATGAACATGACAAGCTGAGTGGCCCCCTGTGCTATAACCATTGTGTGATTCTATGTATCGGTGAATTTCTGCAGAACCATGCTTTAAATACTAAGAGCATTTGTTTTTGACAATGTTGGAAAATGATCAGAATGTATGCAATCTCTGTGAACAAGGAGACAAGGCTTCAATTCCTTATAATTACCTATCATCCAACTATACATAGTGCTGCCCTGAAATGTTAGCTTAAATTAAACAACTCAAATCTTTAATTTGGGCTTGAAAAGAAAAATAAACCAACTTAAAGGGAGCGATATCATAAACTGAGCTATTAGTCACACAGGTATATTGAGTATCAGAGTTAGGGGTTTAATCTTGCAGCTGTACAGGACATTAGTGAGGCTACTTTTGTAATATTGCATTCAATTCTAATATCCCTGCTATAGGGAGGATGTATGAAACTTGAAAGGGTTCAGAAAAGATTTACAAGGATGTTGTTAGGGTTGGAGAGCTTGAGCTACGGGGAGAGGTTGAATAAGCTGGGGCTGTTTTCCCTGGAGTGTTGGAGGCTGATGGGTGATGTAATAGTGGTGTGTAAAATCATGAGGGGCATGGATAGGTAAATAGACAGGGTCTTTTCCCTAGGATGGGGGAGTCCAAAACTAGAGGGCATAGATTTAAGGTGAGAGGAGAAAGATTTAAAAGGGACCTAAGGGGAATTCTTTTCATACAGAGGGTGGTGCATGTCAAGAACGAGCTGCCAGAGGAATTGGTGGAGGCTGGTACACTAACAACATTCAAGAGGAATCTGGATGGGTATATTAATAGGAAGGATTTAGATGGGATTTGGGTCAAATGCTAGCAAATGGGACTAAATTAATTTCGGATATCTGGTCAGCATGGATGATTCAGACCGAAGGGTCTGTTTCCATGCTGTACAGCTCCATGACTCCATATATTGAATGTGGATCAAAGACACTTGTTACAATTTATATTTTTATCATTAAATGTTCCCTTGTTCAAGAGAATTAGACATGTTACAAATAAACCTTCTATAAGTTGTTATTTTAGTACAAGTATTTACTTCTCTAAATAGAGATAGTTTCTTGTATTTACTATCTTGGTGAAATGTTGACAAACAAGCATGTTTAGTGACAGTTCAACCTAGCCGAACCACCTCAACATATGTCTTGCATCACATATGCCTGAAGGAAGCTGCGAATGATTGCTTAAGGACAAAATAATGGTCATTTGGACAAATAAAGGGTAAATAAGAAAAGGCAGCATTGAACTGTTAAGAATAAGTTGTGTTTAACTTGATGCAGTTTTATTTTTTGATGAAGTAAGAGGGTGATGAAGCAAATGCTTTGATATGTTGTACATGGACTCCCGAAAGGAATTTTATATAATGTCACACAACAGATTTATAAGCAATGTTCGAGCTTGTGGAGTAAAATATACAATAGCAACATCAATTGACTGAGAGTATGGGTTAACTAATATATGTTTCTTTTCAGGCTAGGGGACGTTTTATAATGTAGTTCTCTAAGCGTCAATGTTAGGACTCCTGCTCTTCCTGATGCATAGTTCAATGACGAATACCTTGGTGTACTTGGCACAGTTTCAACGTTTGCTGATGATATTAAAATTTGAAGTATTGCAAGAAGGATAATACAGAACTTCAAAAAGGACAAAGTTAATGCAGAAAAGTATGAAGTGATTCATTTTAGTAGAAGGGAGAGATGGAGAGGCAATACTAAAGGATGTAATTCTAACAGGGGTGCAGGAATAGTGCAACTTATGTGTATATGTATATGAATTTTTTGAGGGTGGCAGAACAGGTTGTGATTGACTAATAAAACATGTATCCTCTGTTTATTACTGGGGCATGAAATAAAAACATGAGGATGCTATGTTAAACATGTATAAAACACTGGTACAGCTTCAAGTGGAAATTTGCCTCAAGTTCTTTATATCACACATCAGGAAGGATCTGAAGGCTAAAAAATTAACGATCTTTCAGAGTGATCCAAAATTATTCACAATATGGTTCCAGGGAGGAGAACTTCACTTACATAGATAAATTAGAAAACTTTATACTCTGAGAAGAGAAACTGAGAGGACATTGATATTCAACTCATGAGAGATCTTTACAGAGTAGAGATGGGAAAAAATTCCCATTGTTGGAAGTATTGAGAACCAAAGCATATAAACATAAGATGAAACAATGACATCATGGCAGAGGGACTGGGTGAATTGGTCCTTCAGAAAACCAGGCATGATGGGTTGAATGGCTTAGTTCTATGTTGCAGCCATTCTGTGATTCTTTAACATTGTTCCGTCATTTCAGTTTATCTTTTGAATAATTACCTTAGCTTTAAATGACAACAAATTATTTGGAAAAAAAACCCATTATTTATATAATTGTAAGTTCAATGAGTTGTTTGCTTCATTTGTTCTTTTCTGCACTTTGACAATCACTTGCTTATTTCAAACGACCTGTCCAAATGTCAACCCAGATGCCATGGAGACAGATCATTGAATAGCAGTGTGCAATGAAAGTGAGAACATCTATCCACTGAAAATTACATTTTGTCCATTTGTAATGTATTTTTCCCATAAAATAACAGTAACTGAATTGGGGAATACAGATTTGACAACTGACAATAAGATTTAGATGAAATGAATAAAATACATTTTTCTTATTTCCACAGTTGCTTGGTTAGAGTCATAGAGACATACTGCACGGAAACAGACCCTTCAGTCCAACTCAACCGTGCCAGATATCCTAAACTGATCTAGTCCCATTAGCTAGCATTTGGCCCATATTCCCTCTAAAACCTTTCTATTCATGCACCCATCAAGATGCCTTTTAAATGTTGTAATTGTAGCTGCCGTCTTCACCTCCACTTGCAGTTTGTTCCATATAAGCACTACTCTCTGAATGAAATAGTTGTCCCTCATGTTCTTTTAAAACTTTTCCTTTCACCTTCAACCTATGCCCTCTAGTTTTGGACACCCATAACTTGGGAAAGAGGATGTCCTCCCTGCAAGATCTATGAACCGCATCATTGTATTCTCTCTCCTGCACAACCCATTGTGTTGCTGAGATGCCCCTTGGCTTGTATCAGTCCTGACTTGTAGCCTTTGGTTCTCCTCTTGAACTTGCACTTGAACTTCAGCTACCTGACATTTTGAGTACTCATTCCAGATTAGAGATGCTTCCTCAAGCTCTGTGTTCCAACCTTGTGGAGTGGAAAGCCTCCAATAATACTCCGACATATCCTGCTAACCTTCCACTCTTCATTAGAGAATTGCAGCTCTGCCTCAAGTTTGGCCACTGGGCCCCTGAGCTTCCAGATTTACTCCTGCAGACGCAGCGTTCACCTCACTTTTTCTTTCCTGTGAACTTCCTGTAATTCTTGCTACCTAGCTATTCTGCTGAGGTCAGTCAGAATGAATCACAGTGAGACATTCTATTGTACCACATTAAACGTCCTTTTTATCGCCTATTTCCCTTTATTGATAGTTACAAATAAGTAAGCGTGCATAGATATAGATTCGCTTTAATATTTATAGGACGTTCACTGGACTGCGCAAATTGAGTAATTTGAATATAGGGCTGGCTAACGATGTTGTCGTTGCGGGGTCCATTCACCTCCCCCCCCCCAAAGAAATATATACTTTGGAAATGCAGACACTGTTAAGGTATTCGCTATGGCCATAGCCAGTTTGCACAGGGGAAAGTCCCAGAAACAGCAATGAAACAGTGACTGGTTAAGTTGACCCGGACTTGATTGACGATCATTGGTTGTCAATTGGCACATAATGCCTTGCTGTCGTAATCTTTCGCACACACTTAACCAGGCGTCTCTTTAACAGAGAGATAGAATTGCGTTTCCTGAGGACGATGAACTGGGAATATGCGCTCAAATCCTGTCAACAATTTAAAGCACAACTTTGTGACCCCACTGGGGGAGTACTACTCATCGATCCCGTGATGACAATTAACCATGTGATAAATTACAAATCTGACCTTGCGGTTAAATACTACAGTTCAGATAGACTTTTAAAAAATGAAAATTGTTCCCTTTGATGCCCAAATAGTGTAATTTGTACATTTGGAATTCGCGACTTCCGTTTAAGGAAACACTGGTGCATAATGCTGGTTTTCCATTTTTACGTTTCCTTAATTTTGATAATTTGGAAATGTTCGTAGCGATTTTGATAAAACTGTTGACATGCCAATCGAAGGGATAGTTCATCGTTTTGATTGTTAATTCTTAAATCAGTTGATAGCACACTCCCACCACAATGTCGTTTGATAAGAATTTGGTTTTGGGCAACGGCAGCGACTAATAGTTTCGAAATGTGTTACGGTTTGAAAGACGAAGAGACCTGTTTACAAGAGCTCATTCGTCTTGCAAACGCTTAGGGCTGAGGTGTAAATTGGCTCTCAGATTTCTCAATCGTATTAAGAGTTGACAGTTATTATGTTAGTGGTAAAAACTTCCGCCTACTTTTATCCCCGTTAATACTAAGTGATGAAACAAAATGGTTAAATTTCAAGCAGCTTTCCATATACTTTAAATTCAATCCAGAAAATGTCTTGTTGTTCCCATGATAGACCAGTAATCTGTATTTCTTCCGATTTATTCCTGTTAATTTTTAAACATAAGTTCGGAAAACAAATACACCAGAAATTGTTAAATATTCGACTTAAATAACTAACGTGGGATTTCTATTATTATTGGAAACACCAAATTTAATCAACCTCCCTGTTCCTTAAGACATAATCTTTATTCACATACATATGTACAAAGCAATCATCAATGCATTTAACATCACAGTTTAAGTAATTGAAATGAATAATTGCAAAGATAAAAGCCAAATAATAAAGCATCTTCCGCCGTGCCTTTGTCTGGATCAGGGGTGCAATTATCTCTTTTTTGCAAACAATGGCTATAAAGTGCAGTGTTATTCAGAACTCCGTCAAGAAATCTCAGAACTGAATGATAATTGCTGCGGTACACTACTAATATTCAAGTTTAAGAAGCTTTACTCGAATCCGAACTGTGGATGAGACCGTGTCAGTGCAACGAATTTTAAGCTGTAAACACAGTTTCGTATATTGGGTTGGAATGGTGCTGGAAAATTTAATATATCAGTAATCGCCGCTTCTCACTTTATAATCATGGGCATCAAGTGAAAAATGCTTTGTTCTCCTGGCAACTAAATGTTGGATGCAGTTCCTGCAGTTCCAAGAAATGTTCAGAGCAAAGGGAGGGGCTGCTCCAATTCCACGTCAACATTGTGATATTGTGCCTGGTTACATTTAAAGTGAACTCACACATTATTTTCTTTAAATTAAGAACTCTGTCATCCTGACACAGTTTTAATCCAACCTCACCTACATTAACATCATAAAGAGAAGTACCTATAAAATCACAATTAATTCACTTGGGTTGACCCACGGTAGTTTGCGTTCGTCGGAAAAAAAATGCCCCCTACAACGATTATGCTATTCTATATTTTTCAGAACATTTAAATATATAGTAAATGTTATTAAACCGAGTAGCTTCACGAGTTACTTTGGGAGTATTGTACCTCACCCTGAGATCTATCATTTTATCCTTGTTTACATGGAATCTCACTTTATTTCTGACTCTACGCTCATTTTTATGTCAAGTGATATTGATTAATGCATGAATCTTCGACATAGTCGACCTTCGTATGAGTACATTTTACCAAGAGTAGAAAATGGGCAGTACATTACATTTACACAACTCTTAATACGACTAACTATATGATAGTGAACAAAAGGATGTTCCTTTTCAGTTTCTTGGCTTTCTTTGTACAGCCAATGACATCAGTTGCAGGTAGGTAAAAACAATGACTGCAGATGCTGAAAACCAAATACTGGATTAGTGGTGCTGGAAGAGCACAGCAGTTCAGGCAGCATCCAACGAGCAGCGAAATCGACGTTTCGGGCAAAAGCCCTTCATCAGGAATAAAGGCAGTGAGCCTGAAGTGTGGAGAGATAAGCTAGAGGAGGGTGGGGGTGGGGAGAGAGTAGCATAGAGTACAATGGGTAAGTGGGGGAGGAGATGAAGGTGATAGGTCAAGGAGGAGAGGGTGGAGTGGATAGGTGGAAAAGAAGATAGGCAGGTCGGACAAGTCCGGACAAGTCAAGGAGACAGTTACTGAGCTGGAAGTTTGAAACTAGGATGAGGTGGGGGAAGGGGAAATGAGGAAGCTGTTGAAGTCCACATTGATGCCCTTGGGTTGAAGTGTTCCGAGGCGGAAGATGAGGCGTTCTTCCTCCAGGTGTCTGGTGGTGAGGGAGCAGCAGTGAAGGAGGCCCAGGACCTCCATGTCCTCGGCAGAGTGGGAGGGGGAGTTGAAATGTTGGGCCACGGGGCGGTTTGGTTGATTGGTGTGGGTGTCTCGGAGATGTTCCCTAAAGCGCTCTGCTAGGAGGCGCCCAGTCTCTCCAATGTAGAGGATACCACATCGGGAGCAACGGATACAATAAATGATATTGGTGGATGTGCAGGTGAAACTTTGATGGATGTGGAAGGCTCCTTTAGGGCCTTGGATAGAGGTGAGGGAGGAAGTGCGGGCACAGGTTTTACAGTTACTGCGGTGGCAGGGGAAAGTGCCAGAATGGGAGGGTGGGTCGTGGTGGGGTGTTGCAGGTACCTGACTCCAAATCAGCACGGCAGATAACCTACAACAGAAAAATAGGCCATTTGGTCTGTGCTAAACCTTCTCCCATATCCATTTCCTTTTGACATTTTGTCTTGCCATTTTCCGTTCCTACCTGTTTGTATCGTTTTGTTTTGAAATCAACTAAGCTATCTGTCAAAGCTCTCCTGTAGTGGGGAATTCCATATCCTAATCATTTTCAGTGCAAAGAAAAATCTCCATTCAGTATTTGATCTATACACCCACCTTTTATTCATGGTCTTGAGCCCGTCATAAGACATAGGAACAGAAACTGGACAACTCAACCCATCGAGGCTGCTCCACCATTTAATCATGGCTGATATTTTCTCAACCCCATTTTCCTGCTTTCACCCCATAATCTTTGATCTCCTTGATAATCAGGAACCTATCTACCTCTGTCTTAAATGTACTCAATGATCTGGACTTCACAGTCTTCTGTGACTGAAGAAGTTTCTCTTCATTCCTGTTCTAAAGGCTCTTCCCTTTACTTGAAGGCTGTGCACTCAGGTCCTGGTCTCTCGTGCTAATGAAAACATCTTCCCAACATTCCCTATGTTCAGGCCATTCTGTATTCTGTAACTTTCAATTAGATCCCCCTCATATCCTTTTAAATTCCAATTAGTACAAGACCCAGAGTCCTCAAAACTTCCTTATATGTTCAGGCTTTAATTCCTGGGATCATCCTTGTGAACCTACTGTGGACGTGTTCCAGGGCCAATACATCCTTCCTGAGGTGTGGAACCCAAAATTGCTCACAATACTCGAAATGTGGTCTGACCAGAGCCTTATAAAGCATCAGGAATACATCCCTGTTCAACCTGCAAGTTTGCCTTGAGAGAATCCTGGACTAGAACTTCCGAGTCCCTTTGCACTTCAGATTTCTGAATTTTCTCCCCATTTAGAAAATAGCATGTTGCTCTATTACTCCTAACAAAGTGCATGACCTCACACTTTCCCACATTGTAATCCATCTGCCATTTCTTTGTCCACTCTCTGAACTTGTCTAAATTCTTCTGCAGCATGCCCACTCCTCAATACTATGTGTCCCTCCACCTATTTTTGTATCATCTGCAAACTTAGCCAGAATGCCCTCAGTTCCTTCATCTAGATCATTAATGTATAAAGTGAAAAGTTGTGGTCCCATCACTGACCCTTGCACTGGTCACCAGCTACCATCCTGAGAAGGACCCTTTTATTCCCATTCTCTGCTTTCTGCCAGACAGCTAATCTTCCATCCATGCTAGTATCTTGTCTCTAACATCACGGGCCCTTACCTTACTCAGCAGCCTCCTGTACAGCATCTTGTCAAAGGGCTTTTGGAAGTCCAAGCACGGTGGCGCAGTGGTTAGCACTGTTGCCTCACAGCACCAGGGACCTGAGTTCAATTCTCAGCTCAGGCGACTGACTGTATGGAGTTTGCACATTCTCCCTGTGTCTGCGTGGGTTTCCCCTGGGTGCTCCAGTTTCCTCCCACAGTCCAAAAATGTGCAGGTTAGGTGGATTGGACATGCTAAATTGCTCGTAGTGTTAGGTGAAGGGGTAAAATGTTAGGGAATTGGTCTGGGTGGGTTGCACATTGGTGTGGACTTGTTGGGCCAAAGGGCCTGTTTCCACACTGTAAGTAATCTAATCAACATCCATTGGCTCTCCTTGGTCTAACCTGCTCTTTCCGTCCTCAAAGAATTCTAACTGATTTTTCAGGCATGACCTCACCTTCATGAAACCAAGTTAAAAATCACACAACACCAGGTTATAGTCCAACAGGTTTAATTGGAAACACACTAGCTTTTGGAGCGACGCTCCTTCATCAGGTGGTAGTGGAGTGCTCAATCCTAACACACAGAATTTATAGCAAAAATTTACAGTGTGATGTAACTGAAATTATACATTGAAAAATTGATTGTCTGTTAAGCCTTTCATCTGTTAGAATACAGTGATAGTTTCACTTCTTTCATGTGTAAATCACAAAACCTTTTTTTATTAAAAAGTTGCATTCTCGGGTTAGCTGTTAACAATGGTGATAGGTAGACAATATGTTGAAGGTGTTGGCCCCCGTGTTCTCTGTCTATGCCATGATATTTTGATTGATTCTAATCTAAAAAGTGAGATAACGGAGTTTTACATAAATTCATGCAGTTTTTGAGCTCAGAGTTCTACATGAATGCATGTAGTTTTTGAGCAAAGTACAATGTAACCCTGCAAGTACAAATTCACCCCACAAAATATATGGGTGCATGTGGATCTTTGTCTGTCTGTGTGTGTGTCTGTCTGGGTTGGGGGTTGTGAGTGTGAGAAAGTGTATGTGTGTGTGTAGTGAGTGCAGAGTGTCTTAAGTCTGTGAGGGGGTGCATGTGTGAGTGTGGGACTGTGTGTGTCTGTAAGGGTGTGTGTGGGTATCTGCGTGCGCGTCTGTGTGTATGTGTGTACAGGAGTGCCTGTGTGTGTGTGAGTGTGTGTGTGTGTGTAGGCTGAGTATCTGTGTGTGAGTATAGTGTAATGGTGGTCACCTGTAATGCGACATGAACCCAAGGTCCCGGTTGAAGCCCTCCCTATGGGTACCGAACTTAGCTATCAGCCTCTGCTCGGCCACTTTTCTCTGCTGCCTGTCCCGAAGTCCACCTTGGAGGATGGTCACCCGAGGGTCCGAGGCTGAATGTCCTGGACCACTGACGTGTTCCCCAACTGGGAGGGAACCCTCCTGTCCGTTGATTGTTGTGCGGTGCCCATTCATCCGTTGTCATAGCCTTTGCTCGGTTTCCCCAATGCACCATGCCTCCGGGCATCCTTGCCTGCAACGTATAAGATAGACAACGTTGGCTGAATCGCATGAGTACCTGCCATGTACGCAGTGGGAGGTGTCCCCACGCGTAATGGTGGTATCCATGTCCATACTCTGACACGTCTTACAGCGTATACCATGACAGGGTTGTATGGAGCCAGGCTGACTTTGTCCTATTTTACCACGCACTTCCAAGCATTCAGAAATCTTACCCTTCACAATGGATTCCAGGATCTTACCAATGACCAAGGTCAGACTAATTGGCCTGTAATTTCCCATCTTTTGGAATGAGCTGCCAGAGGAAGTGATGGAGGCTGGTACAATTACAATATTTAAAAGGCATCTCGATAAGTATATGAACAGGAAGGGTTTAGAGGGGATTGGGTAAGTGCTGGCAAATGGGACTAGATTAATTTTGAATATCTGTTCAGCATGGATGAGTTGAACCGAAGGGTCTGTTTCCGTGCTGTACATATGTATGACTCTACTCCCTTCCTAAACGTGGGTGAGGGGTTACATTAGCAATTTTCCAGTCCTCTGGGATCCTCCCTGATTCCATTAATTTCTGGAAGATCACCACTAACGCCTCCATTATATTTTTAGCTATCTCCTTCAGAACTCTATGGTGTAGTCTACTTGTCCAGGTGATTTATCCACTTTTAGACCTTTCAGATTTTCTAGCACCGTCTCCTTGATGATGGTTATCATATTCACTTCTGCCCCCATCTCTCTTGAACTTTTGGGATGATATTCGTGTCTCCCACCGTGAAGGCTGACACAAAGTTCTTGTTCAGTTCCTCTACCATTTCTTTTTTCCCCATTACTACTTTTCCAGCGTCATTTTCCGGTGGCCCAATGTCTGCTTTTGCCTCTCTTTTGCCTTTTATATAGCTAAAGAAACTCTTGTAATCTTCTTTTATGTTACCATCTAGTTTACCCTCATATTTGATTTTCTCCCTTCATATTTCTTTTCTCGTTGTCCTCTGATGTAGGCTTCCCAATCCTTTGGCTTCCCATTGCTCTTTGCCACATTATATGCTTTCTCTTTTGCTTTTATGCTGTCCCTGTCTTCCCCTGTCAGCCATGGTTGCCTCATCCTCCCTTCAGTATGCTTCTTTGTCTGAGGGATGAATTTTTGCTGTTTCTCCCAAATTGCTCTCAAACTCCTGCCATTGCAATTCCACTGTCTTTGCTGCTAGGCTCCTCTCCAAGTCAATTCCGGTCACGGCCATGGATACTTCCTGGTTACGAATGATCACAACATTCAGTTTAATTAAAATGCAAATGTAGGATTCTCTTATGCTCCTGTCTTTTGAATACATGCGGTGATTTCCTGGTCCAGATAGACTTAAAAAGTCATGTGAACTTTTCAAATCTGCATGGACTTAACCATGGAGTTTTCATGTACAGTAACAAACCGAAAAAATGTAAAAATGTTTTCGAGGTTTCCCAATGGAAATTTCACTTTACTCCAGGGATGGGTTAGGTTCCAACTACAGTGTCACGTAGCAATTGGCTTTCAACACAATGCAGAAATAGTTTTTGAGGGGCTGCTATAAATTTACAGCTGGTAAACTTTGGTAGCGGATTTGTATACAGGAGCAGGGACACCTTGCTACAATTGTACAGGTCTTTGGTGAGATCGGAACTGGAATACTGTGTGTAGATTTTGGTCTCCTTGTCTGAGGAAGGATATTCTGCCTGTGGAAGGAGTGCAACAAAGGTTTATTAGATGGATTCCCCTAATAGTCAGAGGGAAATTGAGAAAAACTTGTAAGGAGATCTCAGCTATCTGTAAGAATAATAGGGTGGTTATGGTAGGGGATTTTAACTTTCCGAACATAGACTGGGACTGCCATAGTGTTAAAGGTTTAGATGGAGAGGAATTTGTTAAATGTGTACAAGAAAATTTTATGATTCAGTCTGTGGATGTACTTACTACAGAAGGTGGAAAACTTGACCTACTTTTGGAAATAAGGCAGGGCAGGTGACTGAGGTGTCAGTGGGGGAGTACTTTGGGGCCAGCAACCATAATTCTATTAGATTTAAAATAGTGATGGAAAAGGATAGACCAGATCTAAAAGTTGAAGTTCCAAATTGGAGGAAGGCCAATTTTGACGGTATTAGCAATGAACTTTCAAAAGCTGATTGGGGGCAGATGTTCACAGGTAAAGGGACGGCTGGAAAATGGGAAGCCTTCAGAAATGAGATAACGAGAATCCAGAGAAAGTATATTCCTGTCAGGGTGAAAGGAAAGGCTGGTAGGTATAGGGAATGCTGGATGACTAAAGAAATTGAGGGTTTGGTTAAGAAAAAGAAGGAAGCATATGTAAGGTATAGACAGGATAGATTGAGTGAATCCTTAAAAGAGTATAAAGGCAGTAGGACTATACTTAAGAGGGAAATCAGGAGGGCAAAAAGGGGACATGAAATAGCTTTGGCAAATAGAGTTAAGGAGAATCCAAAGGGTTTTTACAAATACATTAAGGACAAAAGGGTAACTAGGGAAAGAATAGGGCCCCTCAAAGATCAGCAAGGTGGCCTTTGTGTGGAGCCGCAGAAAATGGGGGAGATACTAAACGAGCATTTTGCATCAGTATTTACTGTGGAAAAGGATATGGAAGATATAGAAAATAGCAAAATAGATGGTGACATCTTGCAAAATGTCCATATTAAAGAGGAGGAAGTGCTGAATATCTTGAAATGCATAAAGGTGGATAAATCCCCAGTACCTGATCAAGTGTACCCTAGAATTCTGTGGGAAGCTAGAGGAGTGATTGCTGGGCCTCTTGCTGAGATATTTTTTATCATCAATAGTCACAGGTTAGGAGGCGGAAGACTGGAGTTTGGCTAACGTGGTGCCACTGTTTAAGAAGGATGGTAAGGACAAGCCAGGGAACTATAGACCAGTGAGCCTGACATCGGTGGTGGGCAAGTTTAGATTAGATTAGATTACTTACAGTGTGGAAACAGGCCCTTCGGCCCAACAAGTCCACACCGCCCCGCCGAAGCGTAACCCACCCATACCCCTACATCTACATTTACCCCTTTACCTAACACTATGGGCAATTTAGCATGGCCAATTCACCTGGCCTGCACATCTTTGGACTGTGGGAAGAAACCAGAGCACCCGGAGGAAACCCACGCAGACACGGGGAGAACGTGCAAATTCCACACAGTCAGTCGCCTGAGGCGGGAATTGAACCCGGGTCTCAGGTGCTGTGAGGCAGCAGTGCTAACCACTGTGCCACCGTGCCGCCCAAGTTGTTGGAGGGAATCCTGAGGGACAGGATGTACATGTATTTGGAAAGGCAAGGACGGATTAGGGATAGTCAACATGGCTTTGTACATGGGAAATCATGTCTCACAAACTTGATTAATTTTTTTGAAGAGGATTGATAAGGGCAGAGCAGTAGACATGATCTATATGGACTTCAGTAAGGTGTTTGACAAGGTTTCCATGGGAGACTGATTAGCAAGATTAGATCTCACGGAATACAGGGAGAACTAGCCATTTGGATGCAGAACTGGCTCAAATGTAGAAGACAGAGGGTGGTGGTGGAGGGTTGTTTTTCAGACTGGAGGCTTGTAACCAGTGGAGTGCCACAAGGATCGGTGCTGGGTCCTCTACTTTTTGTCATTTACATAAATGATTTGAATGCGAGCATAAGAGGTACAGTTACTAAGTTTGCAGATGACACCAAAATTGGAGGTGTAGTGGACAGTGAAGAAGGTTACCTCGGATTACAACAGGATCTGGACCAGATGGGCCAATGGGCCGAGAGGTGGCAGATGGAGTTTAATTCAGATAAATGCGAGGTGCTACATTTTGGGAAAGCAAATCTTAGCAGGACTTATACGCTTAATTCTGGAGAGTGTTGCTGAATAAAGGGACCTTGGAGTGCAGGTTCATAGCTCCTTGAAAGTGGAGTCGCAGGTAGATAGGATAGTGAATAAGGCGTTTGGTATGCTTTCCTTTATTGGTCAAAGTATTGAGTACAGGAGTTAGGAGGCTATACAGGACATTGGTTAGGCCACTGTTGGAATATTGCATGCAATTCTGGTCTCCTTCCTACTGGAAAGATGTTGTGAAACTTGAAAAGTTTCAGAAAAGATATACAAGGATGTTGCCAGGGTTGGAGGATTTGAGCTATGTGGAGAGGCTGAACAGGCTGGGATTGCTTTCCCTGGAGTGTCAGAGGCTGAAGGGTGACCTTATAGAGGGGCATGGATAGGGTAAATAGGCAAAGTCTTTTCCCTGGGGTGGGGGAGTCCAGAACTAGAGGACATAGGTTTAGGGTGAGAGGGAAAGATATAAAAGGCACCAAAGGGACAACTTTTTCACACAGAGGGTGGTATGTGTATGGAATGAGCTGCTAGAGGAAGTGGTGGAGGCTGGTACAATTGCAAGATTTAAAAGGCATTTGGATGGGTATATGAATAGGAAGGGTTAGGAGGGATATGGGCCAGGTGCTGGCAGGTTGGACTAGATTGGATTGGAATATCTGATCGACATGGATGGTTTGGACCAAAGGGTCTATTTTCCTGCTGTACATCTCTATGACTCTATGAATCTATGATTCCTGAAATGGTAGGACTGACGTATGAAGAGAGACTAGATCAATTAGAACTATATTCACTTGAGTTAAGAATGAGGGGTGATCTCATAGACATCTGTAAAACTTTAACAGGACTAGACAGGATAAATGTGGGAAGGATGTTTCCATAGACTGGGGAGTCCAGAACAAATGGTCACAGGCTAAGGATATGGGGTAGGCCATTTAGGACTGAAATTGAGAAGAAGTTCCTACACCCAGACAGTGATAAACCTGTGGAAATCATTGCTACAGAAAGTGGTTGAAGCCAAAACATTGAATATTTTCAAGGATTTAACACCTTCTTCAGGTTAAAGAGATCAAAGGGTCTGTAGCGAAAGTGGGAATGGAGACTGAGTTGGATGATCAGACATTGTCATATTCTATGGTTGAGCAGGCCCAAAGGGCTGGTTGGCTTATTCCTGTACTTATTTTCTATGTTTCTATGTAAACCTTTAGTCCCTGGCGCTAGAAACATTATGGTAGGCCAAATGCATTATGAAATTGTCAATGCAAAGAAACTGAAGCATATTTCTAATGAGCTTTTATTCCACGAGTCTGAACACTGCAGGCTCTGAAAATGATCCAGATAGGTGACTCAGTGCTCAAACAGGACAGGTTGAACCACAGCAGCATCACACACCAACACAAGTTTACGTACATAATGAAGTAAGAAGAATTCTTTGGTTTGAAACACCTTTCCTGAAATTATAAAAAGTTATGAAAATCTAATAAAAAAATTTGCCACCTAACCCACAACACAATGGAAAGCCCTTCACAGGATAAATAGGAAATATATCACTCTACAACTTTGCTCATCTATGCAGAAAAATATAAGCTTCCATATTACAGCTGATATTACCCCTCTCCATTTCCTTTTCAGTTGTTCCAGTTAAAAACTACTAAACAATTTTGCTTTGTTAATGTCAATCCAGCTTCTAGTAATCAGGTTACAATCAATAGCTGTACAAACATAACATATTTATAATCTGACTTTGAAGAGACATGAGACAGCTTGCCTCGACAATAAAACACTATACTACTGGCACATACACTGGCATGCAACTTCAAATTGTTAGACAATTTATTCAGTATAAATTGGAGTTAAGTTAGCTGAATCTTGTTGTGGATAAAATCCAACTTTGCCTAATTAGAGTATGATAGAGAAAAACAAACCAACTCTGAACTCTATGTTGGTCCTTTGCATTTTCAAAGAACATCGCAAATATACAAAATCAATGATATGTTATTCTCCGGTGTTAACTTATGGCGTCTGTAAATGAGATGGTAGGTTCAAACTCCCATACATCTAGGACGAGCAAATTGGTAATCTATTTTATTCATTCATGGGATGTGAGCATTGCTGGCTGGGCCATTATGTATGCTCATCCCTGGCTGTCTTTGTGAAAAGTAGTGGTGAGCTACCTCCTTGAACTACTACAATCAATTTGGTGTAGTTACCACTTTTCTAATGAGTGTTCTGCAAGTTTGAACACAGCAGACTTTGAAAATGATCCAAATGCTGTAGGGGAGGGAGTTCCAGGATTTAGACCCAATAGCATTGCAGGAATGATGATATATTTTCGAGTCAAAATGGTGAGTGGCTTTCAGGGGAACTTGCAGATGGTGGTGCTTCCATGTACCTGCTGTCCTTGTCCTTCTAATAGCTGTGTTACAGTCTCATCTCTCAGCTATACTTCCTTTAGTGTAACTTCCAGCTGTGAAACAGGTTCAGTGAAATAATCTTGAAAATTTTTAACTTTGGGCATATCAAATATTAAATGGCCTTAATTTTAACTGAGATTAGGGATGTGTGTAGGAATGCAGGGATAATACTCACAAATTGGCTTTCCCTCATCTTCAGACTAATTTAAAGGTAAAATTTATTTACTATTTTTGAACTACCTGCATTCAGTCAGACAGAGGCTGAATGGCTATTGAGCAGTTTAACCTATTGCATCAGGTAAAGGAAAGAAGGGGAGAATAGATCAGGGTCAGGGAGATTATGGAGATGGCTAAAGAGATTGGGATTTTGAGCAAACACTTCAATTGTGGAGCCAGGAGTGATCAAGGAAGGAGATAGATATCTTTGAAACAGCCAGTGAAATCAAGGATCAGGGAAAAAGATCATTTAAACATGTGAGATCAGGCTTGTAAGACGAAGATTAAGGAGAGGTTTGAAGAGTTTGGATAAGGTGAGAAGAAGGTCACAGGGATTCTATGGAGAACATGAGTAAGAAAAGGAGATCACAGATTCTGATTAATATTGGGAGAATATTTGATTCCAGTGGGTGGGCATCTTATCATTGGCAGGCTAACAAAATTTGTTTGGGGTGCCCTAAGGTTAAAAAAATACTTTTGTTCTTCAGAAGTCATTCTGGTCAAGAGGCCAGGAGAAAACGTTTGAGTCTAAACATTAATTATTTAAATGAGGAACCCACTACCTGAAAGAAGAGTTGGAATCAATCACATTCTCAGTTCAATGAAGACTGGAAGTGGATGTGTTTGAGAATGTTTCATTTGGTTTTTGGGAATTTTTAACTTTTACTTTCCACCCTAGTCTTGGGAAGTGAGGGACACACACACACACACACACACACACACACACACACGCACGCCACCAGCCACCGCAACCACCTTCTTCCCCTCCCCCCCCAAACACTTTGGCACTATTACAGATCTGAAAAGTGTGGATTATTATCTTACATAACCAATTACAAACTTTAACAATCAAATGTTTAATTGACTACATTAAAATCAAGCAACGATTTGGAGGATGCATAAAGGACAATCAAGCAAACAAATCCCTCTGAAAACAACCACTGCAGAAGTTGAACATTTGAAATGAAGATTGAAATTCTGGAAGTAGTACATCAGACAGGATATACATAGACAATAGAGTTAACATTTCAGGTCTGTGATATTTTATGGACCTGAAGAATTAACTCGATTTCTTTCTTTACATATGATACCAATTTCCACAAATTGTTTTCAAACATGTTCACAAGACAAGAAGTAGCACGAAACCAAATAATAAAATTTATCCAAATCCCATTTCTTTTTCATCACTTTCTCAACCTGCCCTTCCATGTTCAATGAATTGTACCCCAAGTCTCTCTGTTCCTGAACTAGCTTTAAAATTGTACTTTTTTATTTATGAAAGGAATCACTTCACACTTCTTTGCATTAAATTTTATTTGCCACATATTAACCTATTCTGGATTAGTGGTGCTGGAAGAGCACAGCAGTTCAGGCAGCATCCAAGTAGCTTCGAAATCCACGTTTCGGGCAAAAGCCCTTCATCAGGAATAAAGGCAGTGAGCCTGAAGCATGGAGAGATAAGCTAGAGGAGGGTGGGGGTGGAGAGAAAGTAGCATAGAGTACAATGGGTGAGTGGGGGAGGGGATGAGGTGATAGGTCAGGGAGGAGAGGGTGGAGTGGATAGGTGGAAAAGGAGATAGGTAGGTAGGACAAGTCTGGACAAGTCATGGGGACAGTGCTGAGCTAGAAGTTTAGAACTAGGGTGAGCTAGAGGAAGGGGAAATGAGGAAACTGTTGAAGTCCCTGTCTGTGTCCTATTAAAGTCTGTTATTATCCACCTTACTGAGTTAGACAATAGTTACAGCATAGTAGGACACCATTTGACCCATCATCCTGGAGCTGGCAGATCGACTTCTGAAGAGAGATTGGATCAGTTAGGACGCTGTCACTGGAGTTTAGAAGAATGAAGGGAAATCTCATAGAAACTTTTCAAATTCTAACAGGCCTGGGTAGGATAAATGCAGGAAGGTGTTCCCAATGATGGGGAGTCCAGAACCAAAAGGTCACAGTTTAAGGAAAGGGGATAGGGTATTTAGGACTAAGATGAGGAGAAATTTCTTCACCCAAAGAGTGGTGAGCCTGTGGAATTGTCTGCCATAGAAAGCAGTTAAAGCCAAAATATTGAATGTTTTCAACAAGAAGTTAAATATAGTTTTTAGGGCTAAAGGGATCCAAGGGTATGGGTGGAAAGTGGAATGGTCAGCCATGATCACAGTGAACAGTGGAGCAGGATCGACCAGCTGAATCGCCTACTTCTGCTCCTATTGTAAATGTTTCTATGTTTCAATGCTTGAGTTGGTTCCTTGAAAGAACAATTCAGGTTGAGCTATATGCTTGCCTTCTCCCTGTAGCTGTACATAATCGTCCTTTGCAGAGAATAGTCAAATTCCCTCTTGAGAACCTTGATTAAAAATCTCGCCTTCATCTTCTCAGGCAGCGAATTGCAGATCTTAACCACTCAGTGTGTAAAAGATTTTCCTCATGCCATCATTCCTTCTTTTGTCAATTATATTAAATCAGTGTCCTCTTTTTCTTCATCCTTTTTGGGAAGAATTTGCCAACTTTGAAATTGTACCCTCTACACCCAACTCAAGATTGCTACTATATACCGGAAAAGGAGTGACCATAGTACCAACTCCAGTAGAGTGTGGGTATATATTTTCTTTGAATTTGGAAACAATTGTTGTTTTGTTTCCTGCCATTCAAATAACTTCAAATTCATGCCATCACTGTCCCATTTATCTTATGGGCTTCAGCTTTGCTGGCACATCAGCCAAATTACCTTCATCAGTTCTTTCTGATACACAACTGGGAACATAACACAAAAGAACAGAAGTACGTAAGTTAGCCTGGCAGCCTGCCCAGCGTTCAATATGATCATAGCCCAACACTTCAATGCCTTTTACCCATCCTTCCCCACAACTCTGTACATCATTGGTAATCAGAAATCTATCAACCTCTCATACATACTCAAAGCCTAAACTCCCGCAGCCCCTATGGTGAGGACTTCCAGACATTTACAACTCTCTGAGTAAAAATCATTTCTACTTACTTTGAACAGATGTCATTTTAGTTATTTTTGAATTTTAGCTGTAGTTCAAGACTCAACCATAAGGGAAAACATCTTACCTGCATCTATCCTGCCTAAACTTTTAAGCTTATTCTAAGTTTCAACAGGATTGTGTCTCATTCTTTGAATCTCTAGAGAATACAGGCCCAGTGGGCCTAACTGCACTGGACCACTGCACAATCCTGGGAACAATTCCAGTGAATCTTGGCGCACTCTATCTGTGATATTAATATATTTCCTGAGACAAGGAGACTAAAACTGTTCAGTTTTCCTGATGTGTAATTATAGTCCTATCCAAGTGAAGCAAGATTTCACCAATCATGTACTCAAAGTCTCTTGTAATAAAGGCTAACATTCCATAGGCCTCCCTAATGGCTTGCGGCATTCTGGATATGGTATTAGATTCACTTATTTATCAACAAGGACACCTAAGTCGCTTAGTGCATCTGCATTTTCCAACTATATAACATTTAAAAAATATTCTGCAAACCTGTTCTTCCTACCAAAGTGGATGACCTCACATACTATACTCTGTCTGTCATATTCTTGCCAATTCACTCAGTTTGTCCAAGATCCTCTGAAGCCACTTTACATCTTTCTCACAACACTCATTTCCACATAACTTTGTATCATCTGCACATTTGGCAATACTATTATTTGGTCCCCAACTCTAATTCATTGATATTTATTGTGAAAAGCTGGGGCCTCAGTGTTGATGCTTGTAGTACCCCACTAGTTGCAGTCTGCCAAAATGACATTGACCCATTTATTCCTACACTGTTTTCTGTCTATTTGTTAATAACTAATCCATGGCAGTACATTACCTCCAATCCCATCAGCTTTAACTTTTCTAACCAACCTCCTATAGGGGACATATTCAAAAGCCTTTTGGAAATCTAAGTATACTACATCCATTAACTGTCCTTTAACAGTATAATTACGAACCTCTTCAATACACTTCATTTGGAAATCAATGCTAACTATGCCCAATCAGATCATTATCATCTAAGTGTCTATTTATCCCATCCTTTATAATAGATCTGAGCATTTTCCTGCTACTGATATAAGGTTAACAGGTCTGTCAATCCCTATATTCTCTTTAGCTCCCATCTTAAATAGTGAGAAGACATTTGTTACCTTTCAGTCTGCAGAAATTTTTCCAGAGTTTATAGGATTTGGGAAGATAATCACCCATGCATCACTTATGTTTATAGCCATCTTCTTCACAGTCTGGGATGTAAACTATCAGGTCCTAGGAATTAAAGAACATTCAGCTTCATTAAGTTCTCCTGTATAATCCCCTTACTAAAATTAATTTCCTTCAGCTCCTCATTCTCTGAGCCACTTGGATCTCAAGTTCTGGGAGATTTATTACATTTTCTTCAGTGAAAACAGCTACAAAGTAATCATTTAGTTTTTCTGCTATTTCTCTGTTCCCCATTATAAATTGTTCGAGGCTGTCTGTAATGAATCCACATTGATTTGAGCCAAATATTTCTTTCACACAAACCTGTGAAGTTTTTATACTTCAGTGTTTATGTTTTTTGCAAGATTGCATTAATATTCTAATATCCCACTATCAGTTGCCTTTGTTGTATTCTAAAAATCTCTCAAGCCTCAAAATTACTCCTATTTCTAGCAACTTTATAGGTTTTTTTCTCTTAAACTTGCCGTGTCATTTTTTTTTGTTTTCAAAATTTTTTAAATTCATTTGTGGGATGTGAGTGCTGCTCTCTGGCCAGCATTTAATGCTGTTGAAAAAGTGGTGGTGAGCGGCTTTCTTGAACTGCTGCAGTCCATAGGCTAGTGCTGCTGGGCTAAGTCCAAACCAGCTTGTGAGGAGAATGGGAACCCGATCTGTAACCCAAATTTGGTAAAGATGGTAATATCAGTCCCAATACCATTAAGATGTAACCTGACTGACTTGTAAAGGTCCCACCTGCCCCAGAACTGACCCCATTGCCTCAGAAATCTGATGTCCTCCCTCTCCTGCACCAGTCCTCTCACCATGTATTCAATTTGCCTGTTTTTATGCGTAGCATGTGGTGCTGGGAGTAATCCTAAAATTACTGCTCTTGAGATCCTACTATTTAACTTTCTTCTTGACTCCTGAAACCTGACTCCTGACCTTATCCCTCTTCCTACCTATACCATTGCTACCAATTTGGACTTCTGGCTGACGTGAAACCTGACTCCTGACCTTATCCCTCTTCCTACCTATGCCATTGCTCCCAATTTGGTCTTCCGGCTGACCCCTCACCTCACTGAGTGCCCTCAGCTCTGTGACATCCTTTGCACAACCCATTATCCTCGAGTCACACTCGCTACCACAGAAACCCCTGCATGATCCCCCTCAATGGAAACCCAGACAACCTTTTTCCTTCTACTCTTCTTTCTCCACCTATGTACAACTGAGTCACCCTTGGTGTCAGTTTCCAAATAATTTCCAAACTGATTAGTAAACAAGATTGATTTAGGGGACTCATGCACTTACTGCCTGGTTTTCCTGGACTGACCATTCCCTCTGTGCCAAGTGTAGTTCTAATTTGTGTTTTGTCCACCTCCCTCTGTATGGTATCCATATAGTCCTCTGCTTCACGGATGCATAATAGTGACTCCAGCCAAACCTCAAGTTCTGAATCCAGACCTCAAGCTTGTAGAGCCAGTGATCCATCCTTCAGACTGATTTATTTAGGACAATTGATATGTCCATGACTTCACACATACTGCAGGATGTACAGTTCACTTGGCCTTCTGACCTGGAATCCTGTAACTCGAAACTATTTGTTACCCATAGACTTAAGTATTAACTTACTGTGAAAATCTTAACCAGATATTTTGTCAGATAAAGGAGAGAAAAAAAAAATCTACAGACTTAAGCATGAACTAAAGGACTAAGGGAGAGCTGGATGTGAGTGTAGGTTGTCTTAATAAGCACAAAATTGGCTGAGCTTCTGGAAGGGACCACGGGGATGTTGGGGGAGAGAGGTGACATGAGTCACCTCAGTGTGGAAGGGCCTGTTTCCACACTGTAAGTAGTCTAATAAAAAAAAGGGACTAACAATTTTGTGGGAGATTCCCATTTTTGTAAGCTTTCCCACTGTTTTGTAATGAACTAAGATAAACAAACATTGAACAGTAGGCAGCTATTATTGAACTAAACTTAAACTGCATTTCTGCAACAGATTGGTCAGCAGAGAGGACCATATAACAATATCCTGCAACATACCAATAGCTTTACATCCTTTTTAAATATTTGCACTTCTGCACAGTTTAAATATTTCATTGAAATTGAAACATGGAGTAGAAAGAATGCTGTAGTTAAATGTGGAACTTGACAGGATGGCCACATTTCCCAACTTGCTGACATTTTTGGCAGCATTAACCCCGCCCTAGCTCCACCCCAAAAATCACTAAACATAGGAAGAGAGAGATTATAACATGGAGACTAGAACAACAATCTCCAGATTAAAATGTCCCTCAATACAGAGGAATTTCGGTCCAAAATTTTGTTCCAGACTTTAGGTGAGTATTCTGCTTTTCTTTCAAGAGTGCCTTGGGAACTTTTACATTCACTTAAGAATCAGATGAGGTCTCTGGTTAAAGCCTCACCCAAAGATCTTACCTCCCACAACATACCACTCTCATGGTAATGATCTTAATATGAGTATAAATTAGGTGGCAATCTCCTTAATTGAGATTTGTAACCACAACTTTCTGACTCAGATGTGAAAGTGAATTTCAGATGATATATTAAGGTGTAGGTTGATATATTAAGGTGTAGGTTGGTATTGTGTTGTAGGGGAAAGCAAAGGGGCGATGGATGAAGAGGTTCACTGTTTCATCAACTGTTAAAAGATAATTATTAAACCACCTAATCTATCTGTAAAACTATATAAAATCTTTAACAGTTTAATAAACTCTAAAAACTCAAAAGCAAAGAAACTCAGTCTTTGGAGATTAACATATTAAACATTGATGGAATGAGTAATTCAGGTCACTTTGGTAGGGTGGAGTAGTGAATGCTTAATTTCCAGTTTGCAACAAGTTTTGCCACACATTAAACCTGGTTGACCAGGTATGGCTGCTACCATGATTAATTCTTTGGCTGAAACTTTGTTTGTGTGACAAAATAATTACTTAATATATGCATTTGTAATGGTAATTGGTAATCACCATTATAATAATTGGTAAATTACCATTACTAAATTGGTAAATGGTAACTGAATGATAAAGCAGAAAAAGTAAATGTACATTCATCCAATCATTCCTCATTATGATGGTGAGCCATGTTGGGAAAATAATTTGCTATGCTTTGAAGTTGGTTTACATTTAAGATTCAGTATAAGATGAATTTATGATTTGTTCTATGTTGAAAGCAATTATATGATGACCTCCTCTGAAAGTGAGGGTTGTAACAAGGGGTATCTAAGACCAGTATGAAAGGACATTGTCAAAGGGAGATAAGGGGTGTATTCTGTTTTATTAAGCTAAAATTGACAAGAAGTTCCAATTACCTTCATTTGCTTTTTAGCCATTTAGCCAGAAACACCGGAGCAGTTTCCTGAAAGGGACCAGTGAGTTCAACATATCTCTATTTATTACAACTGTGCTCCAGGGTCCAAACTACCTATAAATAATAGTATAAATGATGCATTGGAATTGGAAGTAATATTACTGATTAAGAATGTTCAAAGAAATTGCAGTTGAATAATATTTATGTCAGATATATTCAATTATATGGACAGTTAAGAAACTACAGTTCATATCGACGGTTAAGCCTGTGGCTTGCAAATTTTAAAATTATGCATAACTCCATCGATCCAAAGAAAAGCTTTCATAGAAGTGAAGCAGAAAATGTTGACCGATAAATAATGAGATCCTTAAGGACTTGATAATCTATGTATACATACAATCAATGGAGAAGGAAAGTGTAAAGAAGATTACCTCCATTAATATCAAGTTCACATCATACCCATCTGATTATTTAAAATATATCTTTAAAAATGATCTCCTAATTCAAATCAGATTTAAACAACTATTGTTCTGAATATGAGGCATATTCAACTTGCAATTTTAACACTGTTTGTCTCTCCATGCATGCTGGTAGACCTGCTCAGCATTTCTCATACTTCCTATGTTTTACCTCAAATTTCCAGGATCTGCATCATTTTGATTTTTTAAAAAAGTAGAAATCAAACAAACCCAACATTTTATGTTTCCTTCTGTGTAGGGAGCTGGTGAGTTAATATCAGATGTAGTAATGTCAGCAAGAAGCTTATTTGAAAATAGCACTCATTGTGATCCTTTCCCTTCCTGCATGTCAACTGAGGAGACATCTGCACTGTTAAAGTTCAGTACCAGCTGAATAAACTTGGCCAATATTAAATGGTTACTTGGCTGGTACTGAATATTTCTTGCTTATGACTTCCTTTGCCATTTGTACACAATATGGAAATGCTTATATTTCACTTCGACTTTATTGCTGTTGCCAAATTTCTCCTCTGAATACCTTATTATCTGGAAATGATATTTTCCTACAGCACATACATTGACACGTAGGTCCCATGAACTGGCAAATTCATTTGTGCAACTAAAGGATTACAATGTCATTTGGGCTTTAATTCTGCAAACACAGGAAGATGCATCAAGCAGATCAACTGTTATGCCAGTAGGTCATGACGTGTCAAAATGAAGTACAAATAAACAAATGCAAATGCAAACTCAATGATTAAGCTATTTATGTTTTATTTATGTCCATAATTCTTTATGAAGAAATCAAGGCTGAGTTATAAGCAATAAGTTGTATTTTTGCTATTGAAGGAACCATTAAAAATTCATATTGGGATCAATTTATCTAAATTAGTCAAAGAAATCTGTAATGATATGAGACTAGCATGAGTTCCCCTGGAATATTAATGTGTAATGAGTACTGAAAAGTAATTGTGTGTTAAAGAAAGTTAATTCACTTGTCTGCAGATTGCGTTGAGCACATGTATCCAATACTTTTTATGCATCCAGTCTGCCTGGTGGTCCTCCTCTTCTCCCTAGTATTTCATGAACGCAGATTGCCATTGCGAAAACTACAGATCTACAAATGGGTGATTATGCCAGTTACCATTTAGTAAAACTGCCTACAAAGATCAAAATGACATGAGAAAATAAATAACAAAAAAGATACAAATGGGATGGCTAAAACTGGACCTCAAAATAGTTACAACAATTTGCTTACTTGTGTTGCTAAGCAACTTGCAACCCTAGATATTTAAATATTTTGGGCATTGAGTTTACTTGAATGGGGTTGGTTATCAAGGTTTGCATAAAGATTTGTAGCTCTGGCGCCAGTTGCCGTAGTTGTGGGATATTCGCTGAGCTGTAAGCTGATTTGCAGATGTTTCCTCCCCTGTCAAGGAGACATCTTCAGTGCTTTGGGCCTCCTGTGAAGTGCTCCCATACTGTGTCTTCTGGAATTTATTTGGTTCCATTCCTGCTGCATCCAGTTGCTGGTTCAGGTTGTTCATTGTAGTGGCTAGTATATTGGGATTAGGTCTATGTGGTTGTTGATGGAGTCCACAGATGCTTAGCAGACAAACAACATGACGAGGACATGCCACAACCCAACACGCTAGCCACACTACCTATATAAAAAATGTCTCAGAACTAACAGCCAGACTTCTCCGACCACTCGGATTCATGATAGCCCATAAACCAAAAGCCAGGCTCAGACAACTCACCAGAACAAAATACCCTGTGTCCGTCTTGTGCAAAACTAACGTAATTTACAAGATTCCATGCAAAGACAGCTAGTTGTCTGCCTGTTTGTCCTATATTGTGTTTTGTGCAATCTGTTTCCATGAACACCAACTAGCCACTAAATGCTACAACCAGCTGTCCCTAGTAGCCATACACACAGATGATAAGGAGCACAAATTCAACTGGGACAACACACCCATCTAAGACAAGCCAAACAGAGGACAGCTAGAGAATTGCTACAAAGCATGGCAGTCATCCACGGACTCCATCAACAAACACATAGACCTTGACCCAATATACCGACCGCTGCAACGAACAACCGGAACCGGCAACTGGAAGCAGCAGGAATGAAACCATATAAATTCCAGTAGACACTGTACTGCAGCACTTCAAAGGATACTTCAAAGCACTGACGATATCACCTAGACAGAGGATATGATTGCCTGAGGAAGGAGCGTCGCTCCGAAAGCTAGTGTGCTTCCAATTAAACCTGTTGGACTATAACCTGGTGTTGTGTGATTTTTAACTCTAGACAGGGGATGAAGCGTCTGCAAAGCAACTTCCCAGCTCGCCGAACATACCCATAATCATGACATGTGGGTGATTAGCACAGATGTTGAGAGTGTGGTGCAGAATTACATCAGTGGCCTCTGTTCAATTCTCAGTTTGCTGTAGTCATTCATGGAGAGCTGCTTCTTTACCTTGCCATATTTATGATGTGGAGTGTTACCTATCAAGCTATCTAACCACTTGTATCCCTCCAACAGTTTAGATGCCTAGGAATGCTCATGAACTATAGCTAATTATTTAATTTGACTTAGCACTTGATTGATGGAACAAGCACAACATGCATCAGAACAATGTTCACCCAGAAGTTAATCATAAAGAGGAGAAACCTTCCCTTCCTGGAGGTACCAGGAGAAGTGGTCAACAGAGAAAATAATTGGGTGAGTTTTCTCTGGAGGGAGACTTACCCACAGTTTTGCCAGTTAATGTTGAGCAAGCAGTCCCATGGGTGACTTTCTCAAATTGCTAGCAATTATTGGCTGCTTACATCTCTCATTTTTTATTTCCCTGATCACTTGCCTCCCATTGGGTGAGAAAGGTGGTTAATTTACCAACTGAGAAACTAGGGCAACCTGTTGGGTATAGGTTATTGGAGAAAGTGAGGACTGCAGATGCTGGAGATCAGAGCTGAAAATGTGTTGCTGGAAAAGCGCAGCAGGTCAGGCAGCATCCAAGGAGCAGGAGAATTGACGTTTCGGGCATGAGCCCTTCTTCAGGTATAGGTTATTGTCAACATGTATGAAATTTGAACAAGGAGCAAGAGTAGTTATTCAGCGCCTAAGCCTACTCAGCCATTTAATATGATTGTGGCTTATCACCTCAAATCAACTTCATTGCCTAGCCCTGATAACTTTTCACCGTTTGATTACCAAGAATCTATCCACATCTTCTTGAAAGCACTCAAATATTCTGCTTCTGCAATTCTTTTAGAAAGAGAGTTCCAATAGCTCATGACCCTCTGCAAGAAAATAATTTGCCATTAGAGGAAGCATCATCTCCACATGTACCCTGTCAAGAATCCTCTGGATCTAATATGTTTCAAATGGGCTTCATTTGAACAAATCTGAAAGGACTCAGAAAATCAACACTATCTTTGCCTTACTGACACACCTCTACACCCCCCATCACACCCATCCCATGGCACAAAGATAAAAAATTCCACTGGATCCTCTCTGGAGTAGACCTTTATTGGTGAGCAACATTTCCTTTGAGTCTGTGTATGCATTGGTGCTAGAGGCACATCACACAGATTGTGGTGGCATCTACTCTCCGTTTGCAGAAGGTCCCTGAAGCTTGTTGTGGCAAGCTAGCATACCTAGCCCTGTCTGCACATACAGCACATACAGTTTTACATAGAACAAAGAACATTACAGCGTAGTACAGGCCCTTCGGCCTTCGATGTTGCACCGACCTGCCATACCAATCTGAAGCCCATCTAACTCACACTATTCCATGTACGTCCATATGCTTATCTAATGACGACTTAAATGTACTTAAAGTTGGTGAATCTACTACCGTTGCAGGCAAAGTATTCCATACCCTTACTACTCTATGAGTAAAAATTTTATCAGCAATTTTGGCTCTTGGATTAATTACTTTTATTCATTGCGATTTATTTACATGACTTAGATCATTGTTGGCAAGGTCATCCATAATTGCTGTTGAGAATTTAGTGATGCCTTCTTGAACTGTTGGAAGCTCATATATTGGAGGTATTCTTGCAGTACTGCTAAAGAGGAAATTGCAGGATTTTGACACAGGGAGAATGAAGGATCAGTGATATGTTTCCCAGTCAGAATGGTGTGCGATTGAAGGAAATTTGTAAGTGATGGATCTCCTCTTTGCTGAGTGACCTTGTCATCTATGTAGTAAAAGTTGAAGGATTAGGAACTGTTGTTGAGAAAAGCCTTGTCACGTTGATGCAATGTATTCTGGTTTACTGTTGTGGAAAGAGTAAATGTTCAAAATGGTAGATATGTGCTTGGAATCATACTTGTTTTGTCATAACTGGAGAGTATGGACCGAGTAGTGGAAAGTGAAATTAGATTAGATACCTTTTTCTTGTACGAAAATGAAGGGCTGAATGGTCTGAACCTGTTTTGTAAATTTCTGTGCAGCTGGGGCTCAATTTTATTGTTAATGTATACCAGTTAAAGACAGCTATATTACAGTTCTAGATTTTTTTTCCCTTCTACTTTGTCTGCACTATAAACTGGAACATTCCTTTAGACATTTGTCATGTCAAGAGGAATTTTCCTTCCATAGAACATTCCATTGGTCAAATAATTAGAGAATGAACTAATGGCCTGTCCAGGTGCAAACTTCTACATTTGTTTCCTAATTGGCGTGTGCAATAAAAGGAAGTTATAAAAACATTGAGTGGTTTAGTACATAAAAAGGACAGTTGAAATACTTGCAATAATTTTAACTTAACATTTAAATTACTTGTGTTTTTATTTATCCTTGTTTGCTAGCACAGACATAGCATTATAAAAATGCAAGCAACTAAGCAAAATATCTGGCAAAATGGGCAGCACAGTGGCTTAGTGGTTAGCACTGCTGCCTCATAGCCCTCGGGACCTGGGTTCAATTCCCGCCTCGGGCAACTGTCTGTGTGGAGTTTGCACATTCTCCCCATCTCTGTGTGGGTTTGCTCCGGTTTCCTCCCACAGTCCCAAAGATGTGCAGGTTAGGTGAATTGACCATACTAAATTGCCCGTAGTGACAGGTGCACTAGTCAGGGTGGGTTGTGGGTTGGTGTGGACTTGTTGGGCCACACAACAAGTGTGGGCCAAAGGGCCTGTTTCCACACTGTAGGGAATCTAATGCGTTGAACATATATGTTGCAAGAAAATTGTATTGAACAACAATAATAACTTGAAATTGTTAAATTAATTAAATATACTTGACATTACAAACTGAAAGTCAAAATAAGCATAGTTACTTTTACATAAGCCCTTTGGACTTTTGCTAATCACCTATAAAAATTTGAACTTAGAATATTTCTGTGTACATTAGATACACACATACAACTATTTTGCAATATAATTATAGCAGAAATTATCACCCTATCACAAATTTCAAAGCTTTGTTTTTTCTTATTTTTATGAAGAATTAAATGTGCTCATTATAATAATTAATTTCAATATGTTCCGGAAATAAATTAGAATGTATTTTCTGGTGTCATTTTTCAAACATTGAGTTTTGCTTATGGAAGGATTTGGAGGGAAGACTTACTATACATATTTGTTAAATTTATGTTATTAATGTTGGGCTGCATTCTCTCTGAACTTCTTTATTTGTTCATGGGATGTGAGCATTACTGTTTAGTCCACCACTTATGGCCCATCTCAGTTTCCTGGGAGACGTTGGTGGTGATCTGCCTTCTTCAACTGCTACAGACCATTAAGTGTAGGGAAATCCACAGTGCTGTCAGGAAGGGAGGTCCAAGGTTTTGATTCTGTGACACTATAGGAATGCAGTTTAGTTCCAAATCAAAACCAGGGTGTGTGATTTGGAAGGAAGTTTATAAGTGCTCCATAGATTATCTGCCTTCTTCCTGTAGATAGTTGTGAGTGTGGAAGAAGTAACCTTGATGAGTTATGGCAGTGCATCTTATAGATAATACACACTAATACCGCAGTGTATTGGGTTTGAAGGAAATAAATGGTGAAGATGGTGGACAGTTTGCCAGTCAAATGGACTGTTTTGGACTGCATGGCATCTAACTTCTTGAGTGGAGCTTTCGTCCACTTAGTCAAGTGTAATCTGTCGTACCCTTTGTGCCTTATAGGTCACGGACTGGAGAGACAAAAGTTGAGTGCTTGCTGCAAGATTCCCAGCATATGACATACCCTTTTAGTAACAATATTTATATTGCTGGTGCAGTTCAGTTTCTGGCCAACTGATAATCTGCAAGATATGATGGAGGTGTTTCAGCTATGGTAATGCTAATGAACATCAAGCAGCCATGGTTAGATTCTCTCTTGTTAAAGATGGTAATTTCCTCGCACTTGTGTGGCCCAAATGATACTTGCAACTTAGTCACCCAAGTCTGGATGGTGTCCAGGACTTGCTACATGTGGATACAAACTGTTTCAGTATCTGGAAATGGTGCTTAAAATTGTGTAATCATCAGCGAATATCCTCCATTCTGATTTTATACTCATGGGACGCTCATTGATGAAGCAGCTAAAGACAGCTTTGTCAAGGACATTACACTAGGACATTACCCAAAAGAACTCTTGTATTCAAGTCCCACCTGCTCCAGAGGTGTGTAATACCATGTATGAACAGGTTGATTAAAATTTGTAACAACTCATATCCTAAATAGCTGGTGGAATGATGTCCTGGGTCTGGGGTGGTTGATCTCCAGCAACCTCAACTATCTTCCTTTGTGATGGATATTACTCCAACCAGTGGAGAGGTTTCCCCCGATCCTCAAGTACTCCAATTTTATGATGGCTTGATGTTATACTCAATTAAGTGCTGCCTTGATGTCAAATGCACTCATTCTCAACTCACCTCTTGAGTTCAGCTCTTTTGTCAACTTTTGGCCCAAGACTGTAATAAGTTCAGGAGCTGAGTGTCCGTGGTGGAAATCAAACTGAGCATCAGTGAGCAGGTTATTCCTTAACAGGTGCTAGTCCTATTTCCATCTTTTACTTCATATGTAATTTGCATGCTTTTAATGTTACATTCACTTGTTACATGTTCAAATTTAAAATGAAAATACATTTTTTCTCTGCAATTTTTCTATTCTTAATTAGCAATAGATAAACTTTAATTAGCTTACCATTTTCTTTTAGATCAATATAACTTTTGCCCTCTTAACCACCACCTTGAGGTGTTACATCCTGGATACCTTTAGTTATCATCTTACTGAAATTTTTAACAAGAAAGCAGTGAGTTTGCAGCATGTGGAAATGTCACATTTGACAGAGGTTCACCTTGACATACAAGATCAGAGTTTATGAGAAACAAATGTTCTTCTTGGCACAAGTGTTACCATCCAATATAACCAGACCAAAAGCAGCGTCAAACTTAATTTCTCAAACCATTACTTATTCTCAGAATGTTGACTTTTCCTGGCAAGCTATAACTTATAATAATAATTCCATGAGCAGTAAACTTCAGATACCAAGTTATGGCTGAAATCTCTGTTTCTAAACGTATTTACTGGTAATTCCTTTCTTGGATATGCATAAGTATCCAGCCCCCAAATCATGCTCAGAATCATTCTTAATAACGAAATTATTTCCTGTGCAGTAACTTGTGATTTTAAAATGCTGCTTTGATATGATTGAATTAGCTTTCAAAACATAATCGCTCGGCATCGACTTATCAAGCTTCAAAATTCAAATGATCCAGCTGTTTCCCATGCTGTTGATGTGTATCAACCTTCAATGGCCACATCGTGGGAATCAACCAATCAACGTTACAACATAGCTATTAACTTAAGAGTGGGCAAAAATGAACCTTGCTCCCTTTCAATGTTCCATGATCTGTTGCAAAGAACCAGGACACAGTTAATTTCAATTGCAGGTATCAATAACTCATGATTAAAGAGTATAAGTATTGTACTTCAATGTTATTGCATTAACTAAGTCAAATGTTTGATTTCCTTCCTTAGGACTACACTGGTTCACACACATAATGAAAGATCATAGCTCTGTTTCTCTCTCCATATGTGCTAACTGATTTGGTAGATATTTTGAGCAGCTTCAGTTTTATACTAATTGCACAACATCATCTGATAATGGCCCATTATTTTCTATACACTAAAGTACTTTACAAATACAGACAGGACTGTACACATAAATATTTAAAAAGGTCTTTCGCATTCTTATCTCTGAGCCACAAAGTTACAGGTTCAAGCCCCAGTCAAGGAACAGCTCCAGGTTGTGGTCCTCATAGGTACCATCAACATAGGTAGGAAAAGGGATGGGTATGTAAGGCAGAAATTCAGGGAGCTAGGGTGGAAGCTTAAAGCTAGAACAAACAGAGTTGTTATCTCTGGTTTGTTATCCGTAATATGTGCTAGCGAGGTGGGGAATAGGGAGAGAGAACAGTTGAACACGTGGCTACAGGGATGGTGCAGGAGGGAGGGATTTGGATACCTGGATAATTAGGGCTCATTCTGGGGGAGGTGGGACCCCTACAAACAGGATGGTCTACACTTGAACCAGAGGGGTACCAATATCCTGGGGGGGACAATTGCTAAAGCTCTTCGGAAGGGTCTAAACTAATTCAGCAGTGGGATGGGAACCTAAATTGTAGCTCCAATGTCCAGGTGGTTGCGAGTAGTGAGGTCACAAATAAGGTTTCATGGTCGTAAGAGTGCACCGGCAAACAGGAAGGTGGTTTGAAGTGTGACTACTTCAACACCAGGAGCATCTAGAATAAGGTGAGTGAACCTGCAGCATGGGTTGGCACCTGGGACTTCGATGTTGTGGCCATTTCAGAGACATGGATAGAGCAGAGACAGGAATGGTTGTTGCAGGTTCTGGAGTTTAGATGTTTCAGTAAGAACAGGGAAGGTGGTAAAAAAGGTGAAGGTGGCATTGTTAATCAAGGACAGTATTACAGTGGCAGTCCTCTGGTTTGATGAGGACTTGTCCACCGAGGTAGTATGGGCTGAGGTTAGAAACAGAATAGGAGAGATTACTCTGTTGGGAGTTTTCTAGGACCTCCAAAAAGTTCCAGAGATGGAAAGGAAAGGATTGCAATGATGATTCTGGATAGGAGCAAAAGTAACAGGGTAGTTGTTATGGGGGCTTTAACTTTTCAAATATTGACTGGAAACACTATAGTTCAAGTGCCTTAGATGGGTCAGTTTTTGTCCAATGTGTGGAGGGTTTCCTGACACAGTGTGTAGACAGGCCAACAGGAGGCAAGGCCACGTTGGATTTGGTATTCGGTAATGAACCAGGCCAAGTGTTAGATTTGGAGGTAGGTGAGCACTTTGGTGATAGTGACCATAATTTGATTATGTTTACTTTAGTGATGGAAAGGGATAGGTATATACCACAGGGCAAGAGTGATAGCTGGGGGAAAGGCAATTATGATGCGATTGGGCAAGGTTTATGATGCATAGGATGGTGAAGGAAACTGCAGGGAATGGGTACAATTGAAAAGTGGAGCTTATTCAACGAACAGCTACTGAGTGTCCTTGATAATATACACCTATCAAGTAGGGAGGAAGTGGTCGAGCGAGGGAGCGTGGTTTATTAAAGAAGTTGAATCTCTTTTCAAGAGGAAGAAGGAGGCTTATGTAAAGATGAGATGTGAAGGCTCATTTAGGGTGCTTGAGAGTTACACATTAGCCAGGAAGGGCCTGAAGAGAGAGCTAAGAAGAGCCAGGAGGAGACATGAGAAGTCTTTGGCAGGTAGGATCAGGGATAACCCTAAAGCTTTCAATAGGTATGTCAGGAATAAAAGAATGACTAGAGTAAGATTAGGGCTAGTCAAGGACAGTAGTGGGAAGTTGTACATGGACTACAAGGAGACATGAGTGGTGCTAAATGAATATTTTTCATCAGTATCCACAGAGGGAAAAGACAATGTTGTCGAGGACAATACTGAGATACATGGTATTAGACTAGACGGGATTGAGGTTCATAAAGAGGAGGTATTAGCAATTCTGGAAAGTGTGAAAATAGATAAATCCCCTGGGTGGATGGGATTTATCCTAGGATTCTTTGGGAAGCTAGGGAGGAGATTGCAGACTCTTTGGTTTTGATCTTTATGTCATCATTGTTTACATGAAAAGTTCAAGAAGACTGGAGGATAGCAAATGTTGTGCCCTTGTTCAAGAAGGGGAGTAGAGACAACCCTGGTAATTACAGACCAGTGAGCCTCACTTCGGTTATGGGTAAAGTTTTGGAAAGGATTATAAGAGATAGGATTTATAAGCACCTAGAAAGGAATAATTTGATTAGGGATAGTCAACATGGTTTTCTGAAAGGTAAGTTAGAACATAGAACAATACAGCACAGAACAGGCCCTTCGGCCCACGATGTTGTGCTGCACTTCTATCCTAGATTAAGCACCCATCCATGTACCTATCCAAATGCCACTTAAAGGTCGCCAATGAATCTGACTCTACCACTCCCTCGGGCAGCGCATTCCATGCCCCCACCACTCTCTGGGTAAAGAACCCACCCCTGACATCTCCCCTATACCTTCCACCCTTCACCTTAAATTTATGTCCCCTTGTAACACTCTGTTGTACCCGGGGAAAAAGTTTCTGACTGTCTACTCTATCTATTCCTCTGATCATCTTATAAACCTCTATCAAGTCACCCCTCATCCTTCGCCGTTCCAACGAGAAAAGGCCGAGAACTCTCAACCTATCCTCGTACGACCTACTCTCCATTCCAGGCAACATCCTGGTAAATCTTCTCTGCACCCTCTCCAAAGCTTCCACATCTTTCCTAAAGTGAGGCGACCAGAACTGCACACAGTACTCCAAATGTGGCCTAACCAAAGTCCTGTACAGCTGCAACATCACCTCACGACTCTTGAATTCAATCCCTCTGCTAATGAACGATAATACTCCATAGGCCTTCTTACAAACTCTATCCACCTGAGTGGCAACCTTCAAAGATCTATGTACATAGACCCCAAGATCCCTCTGTTCCTCCACCTGACCAAGAACCCTACCATTAACCCTGTATTCCGCATTCTTATTTGTTCTTCCAAAATGGACAACCTCACACTTGGCAGGGTTGAACTCCATCTGCCACTCCTCAGCCCAGCTCTGCATCATATCTAAGTCCCTCTGCAGCCAACAACAGCCCTCCTCACTGTCCACAACTCCACCTATCTTTGTATCATCTGCAAATTTACTGACCCACCCTTCGACTCCCTCCTCTAAGTCATTAATAAAAATTACAAACAGCAGAGGACCCAGAACTGATCCCTGCGGAACTCCACTTGTAACTGGACTCCATGCTGAATATTTACCATCTACCACCACTCTCTGACTTCGACCGGTTAGCCAGTTTTCTATCCAATTGGCCAAATTTCCCTCTATCCCATGCCTCCTGACTTTCCGCATAAGCCTACCATGGGGAACCTTATCAAATGCCTTACTAAAATCCATGTACACTACATCCACTGCTCTACCCTCATCCACATGCTTGGTAACCTCCTCGAAGAATTCAATAAGACTTGTAAGGCAAGACCTACCCTTCACAAATCCGTGCTGGCTGTCCCTAATCAAGCAGTGTCTTTCCAGATACTCGTAAATCCTATCCCTCAGTACCCTTTCCATTACTTTGCCTACCACAGAAGTAAGACTAACTGGCCTGTAATTCCCGGGGTTATCCCTATTCCCTTTTTTGAACAGGGGCACAACATTCGCTACTCTCCAGTCCCCTGGTACCACCCCAGTTGCCAGTGAAGACGAGAAGATCATTGCCAACGGTACTGCAATTTCCTCTCTTGCTTCCCACATAATCCTAGGATATATCCCGTCAGGCCCGGGGGACTTGTCTATCCTCAAGTTGTTCAAAATGTCCAACACATCTTCCATCCTAACAGGTATCTCTTCTAGCTTATCAGTCCGTTTCACACTCTCCTCTTCAACAATATGGTCCCTCTCGTTCGTAAATACTGAAGAGAAGTACTTGTTCAAGACCTCTCCTATCTCTTCCGACTCAATACACAGTCTCCCACCACTGTCCTTGATCGGACCTACCCTCGTTCTCGTCATTCTCAGGTTTCTCACATACGCATAAAATGCCTTGGGGTTATCCTTGATCCTATCCGCCAAGGATTTTTCATGCCCTCTCTTAGCTCTCCTAATCCCTTTCTTCAGGTCCCTTCTGGCTATCCTGTATCCCTCCACTGCTCTGTCTAAACCTTGTTTCCTCAACCTTATGTAAGCCTCCTTCTTCCTCTTTACTAGACATTCAACCTCCCTCGTCAACCAAGGCTCCCTCACACGACCATTTCTTTCCTGCCTGATCGGTACATACATATCAAGGACACGTCGTATCTGCTCCTTGAAAAAGTCCCACATTTCCACCACATCCTTCCCTGACAGCCTATGCTCCCAACGTATGCTCCTCAAATCCTGTCTTACAGCATCGTAATTTCCCTTCCCCCAATTGTAAAAACTTCCTTGTTGTGCGCACCTATCTCTCTCCATAACCAAGGTGAAAGTCACAGAATTGTGGTCGCCATCACCAAAATGTTCACCCACTAACAAGCCCACCACTTGTCCCGGTTCGTTACCGAGTACCAAATCCAATATGGCCTCCCCTCTGGTTGGACAATCTACATACTGCGTTAGAAAAGCTTCCTGGACACACTGCACAAACACCGCCCCATCCAATCTACTTGATCTAAAGAGCTTCCAATCAATATTTGGGAAGTTGAAGTCGCCCATGACTACGACCCTGTGGCTTCTGCACCTTTCCAAAATCTGTTTCCCAATCTGTTTCTCCACATCTCTGCTGCTATTGGGGGGCCTATAATAAACACCCAACAAGGTGACTGCACCTTTCCTATTTCTGACTTCAGCCCATACTACCTCCAGAGGCAGATCCCCCTCAAACTTCCTTTCTGCAGCCGTTATACCATTTCTAATTAGCAATGCCACCCCCCCTCCTTTTTTACCACCCTCCCTAATCTTACTGAAACATCTGTAACCAGGAACCTCCAACAGCCATTCCTGTCCCTCATCTATCCATGTTTCCGTGATGGCCACAACATCGTAGTCCCAGGTACCGATCCACGCCTTAAGTTCACCCACCTTATTTTTGATACTCCTTGCATTGAAGTATACGCACTTGAGCCCATCTCTGTGTCCGCAAGTAGTCCCTGTCAGTGCTACCTTCTCCACAGCCTCCCTACAGTCTTGGACATCCTGACACACAGCTAGCTTACTTGCTGGACTACAAGTCCGGATCCCATCCCCCTGCCAAATTAGTTTAAACCCCCCCGAAGAGTGCTAGCAAACCTACCCCCCAGGATATTGGTGCCCTTCTGGTTCAGGTGCAACCCGTCCTGTTTATACAGGTCCCACCTTCCCCAGAATGCAGTCCAATTGTCCAAATATCTGAAGCCCTCCCTCCTACACCATCCTTGCAGCCACGTGTTCAACTGCACTCTCTCCCTATTCTTTGCCTCTCTGTCACGTGGCACCGGCAACAACCCAGAGATGACGACTCTGTCTGTCCTAGCTTTTAGTTTCCAGCCTAACTCTTTGAGCTCTTGAATGACCTCCCCACCCCTCTTCCTACCTATGTCGTTGGTGCCAATGTGTACCACGACTTCTGGCTGCACACCCTCCCCCTTAAGGACTCTGAAGACACGGTCCGAGACGTCTCGGACCCTAGCACCTGGGAGGCAACAAACCATCCGAGAGTCTCGCCCATGTCCACAGAACCGCCTGTCCGTCCCTCTAACTAGAGAGTCCCCTATAACTAGCGCTCTCCTCTTCTCCCCCTTTCCCTTCTGAATCTCAGAGCCACAGACCCCTTCACTGCAGCTTACACCTGCAAGGCTGTCCCCCCCAACAGTTTCCAAAGCTGCATACTTATTTTTTAGGGGAACGACCACAGGGGAACCCTGCACTGCCTGTTTCTTCCCCTTCCCACCTCTAACTGTTACCCAGCTACCTCTGTTCTCTGGCGTAACTATGTCCCTGTAGCTTCTATCGATCACCCTCTCAGCCTCTCGAATAATCCTCAGCTCATCCAGCTCCAGTTCCAGTTCCCTAACTCGTTCGGTGAGGATCAGGATCTGACTGCATTTCCTGCACACGAAGTCGGCAGGAGTATCGGTGGTCACCCCTACCTCAAACATCCTGCAGGAGGAACATTCCACCGCCTGCGCTGCCATGACTGTACACTGTCTCCAAAAACAAGAACACTGAGTCAATAACCTGTGGACTTTAAAGTTAGGTTAGAGGAGGAGGGTGGGAGGGAGGCCCTACGGAAGTAGGACCTGGGGTCTAGAACACACCCACTCAAATACTAGTCACTTACCTTCCCGCCCAGCTATGCGCTCCAACCTCACTTCCGCTGCCCGCTACAGGTAAGTAATTTTGAAACAAACTGTCTTACCTTAGCTGTAGTCTCCCGGGTTCGTTTTTCCTCGGCCGCTGCTCCCACTCAAATGACCGTTGGTGATTAAAGGGGGAGTATTTATACTCACCGTTCTCCTTCCCGGCTGCCCCTCTGTTTACCGTCACTTCCTCTGCTGCTCCCGCTCTTTTTGTGAAGAGAGAGAGAAAAAAAAACCGCTGCCCGCTACAGGTAAGTAATTTTGAAACAAACTGTCTTACCTTAGCTGTAGTCTCCCGGGTTCGTTTTTCCTCGGCCGCTGCTCCCACTCAAATGACCGTTGGTGATTAAAGGGGGAGTATTTATACTCACCGTTCTCCTTCCCGGCTGCCCCTCTGTTTACCGTCACTTCCTCTGCTGCTCCCGCTCTTTTTGTGAAGTTGTACCTCACAAACCTTAATGAGTTCTTTGAGAAGATAACCAAACAGGTTGATGAGGGTAAAGCAGTTGGTGTGGTGTATATGGATTTCAGTAAGGCGTTAATAAGGTTCCCCACAGTAGGCGATTGCAGAAAATATGGAGATGTGGGATTGAGGGTGATTTAGCAGCTTGGATCAGATATTGGCTAGCTGAAAGAAGACAGGGAGTGGTGGTTGATGGGAAATGTTCATCCTGGAGTTAAGTTACTAGTGTTGTAACACAAGGATCTGTATTGGGGCCACTGCTGTTTGTCATTTTTATGTGTGACCTGCTTGAGGGTGTAGAAGGATGGGTTAGTATATTTGCAGACGACACTAAAGTCGGTTGAGTTGTGGACAGTGCAGAAGGATGTTGTAGGTTATGAGAGAGACATAGATAAGCTGCAGAGCTGGGCTGAGAATGGTAAATGGAGTTTAATATGGAAAAGTGTGAGGTGATTCACTCTGGAAGAAATAACAGGAATACAAAGTACTGGGCTAATGGTAACATTCTTGGTAGTGTGGATGAGCAAAGAGATCTTGGTGTCCATGTACATGGATCCTTGAAAGTTCCCACCCAGGTTGATAAAGTTGTTAAGAAGGCGTACGATGTATTAGCTTTTATTGGTAGAGGAATTGAGTTTCGGAGCCATGAGAACATGTTGCAGCTGTACAAAACTCTGATGCAGCTGCACTTGTCACTACATTATAGGAACGATGTGGAAGCATTGGAAAGGTGCAGAGGAGATTTACCAGGATATTGCCTGGTTTGGAGGAAAGGTCTAATGAGGAAAGGCTGAGGGATTTGAGGCTGTTTTCGTTAGAGAGAAGTTTGAGAGGTGACTTAATAGAGACATACAAGATAATCAGAGGACTAGATAGGGTGGAGAGTGAGAGCCTTTTTCCTCAGATGGTATGGCTAGCACGAGGGGACATAGCCTTAAATTGAGGGATGATAGATACAGGACAGATGTCAGAGGTAGGTTCTTTACTCAGAGAGTAGTTGGGGCGTGGAACATCCTGCCTGCAACAGTAGTAGACTCACCAACTTTAAGGGCATTTAAATGGTCATTGGATAAACATATGGACGATAATGGAATAGTACAGGTTAGATGGGCTTCAGATTGGTTTCACAGGTCGGCGCAATATCGAGGACCGAAGGGCCTGTACTATGCTGTGATGTTCTATGTTCTATGTTCTCTATTCACTCCATGATTTAGACATGAGTCAAAACTGACAGCCAAGGAAGAGAATTTTAAACTCAGGTCCCACCTGCCTATATACCATAGTGAATGTAAAATATCTCATTATTGTTAGTTCAAAGACATGCAATATTGTGATTCCCAGTATCCCAACCAATATTTGCTGGATTTTACTCTGCACAAATGTGACTGCTGCATTCTTGCACTAAACAATGACTACATTTCAGAAAAGACACTTTGGCTGGGATGTGATTGGAGGCATCTGATGAAATTCCAGTTATTATATAATTGTAAATATTTCTAATATTGATAATTGTTTTTCAAATATTAATACTTTAATGCCTAAAAAGTTGTTAATGTCCTACATTGATCACTACATTACAGAAAGGATGTGATTGTACTCAAGGGGTGCAGAGGAGATGTATCAGGACGATTTGAGCCATGAGGAATGATTGGATGTGCTACAAACAGCAATGGTCGAGAGGAGACCTGATAGAGATGTATAAGATTATGAGGGACATAGATTTAATGATAGGAAGACACTTTTGCCATTAGCAGAGGGACAAATAAAAAAGTAACATTGATTTAAAATCAAAGATAGAAGGCTAAGAGAGGAGTGAAGAAGAAATATCTTTCACCCAGAGAGTGATGGGAGTCTATAAATAACTGTCTGAAAGGATGGTTGAGTCAGAAACTCTTTCATGCATTTAAGCAATTTTTGGATTATTATTTTCTCTCAATAGCTCCCAGGGTATGGGCCACAAGTTGGGAAAAAAGGGATAAGTGTCATCAGATCCATGTTCACCAGCATGGACACAATGGAACAAAGGGCCTCCTTCTGTGTTGTAAATGCCCATGCGTCTATGACTGTACTGACAGCAGATGTCCAACTGCAGTTGAAGCAAGCATTGACAGTGCTATGGACTGCTACCTAATGTAGACATAGGGTAAAACCATTTCATTGCTCTAGCTGTCTGCATAATCCCAACATTTAATTTTCATATTGCAGGCACTTTATAGAACACTTTTGATCAAAATTGTAAAACCTGACCACACCTTTAAAATAACAAGAAGTCACATATTGGCAGTTCTTTTAGTGCTCGTACCCTCAAATCCATCCCACGGCAAGTTAATTGATGAGACAAACTTAGGTTTTTAGATTAACCTTTCCTTTCTGTTGAAGGAAATCATTAACTTTGATTCCCTCCACAGATGCTAACTAAGTATTTCCAGTACTTTCTGCTTTTATAATGTTTATTTTGTTTATTTTTAAAACACTAACGTAAATTGATGTTAGGCTCCTTCTCTGTATTAGAGTAGCGTACATTACATGATTCAATGTTGATGTTGTTTTGAATATAAGAGACAGACAGACAGATCATTAGTGGCAGAATTTTATCCATTAAGATAGGGTAGTGTTCGAGTTGAGGTAGGGTTGTTAGATCACCCCAAAATATCTTCATGTTGCAGACCCAACATAATTTTGTCACTCTCAGTTTTTACCTTGGCACATTCAAAGGTGAGTGGAAAATCCCTGTGGATCTGTTAGATCAGTCACTTAAATTTTTAGTTAACATTTCAATTGAATCTAATTGAATTGGATTCTAGCTTCATAGGTTTCCTAAATTATGCGCGATTTGGCAGGGACTTTAATAGGCTCTGTGATGCCACATTTCATCAAAAGTTACCTTGGTGTTAAATACAGTCATTCTCATCTAACCTCTGGAATTCAGCTCTTTTATCCTATTTTGATCAACTGTCTAATTAGGTCTACAGCTGAGTAGCCCTGATGAAAAACAACAAAGAATCAGGAAATGGTTATTTGTGAGTAAGTGCCATTTGATATTACAGTCAATGGCACCTTCCACAACTTAACTGGGAACCAATACATCTAACTCGGGTGATAGGTGAATAGGACTTGGTGCAACTAAGATCCTGGGTTTTAGATTACCTCAAGTTTCTAGAGGAAAGAATGTGGGATGCCCAAAGGAATATAAGTGAGTGATGTTGCAGTGATGAAAGTAGAGAGTCTTGCTGATTATGTGGACATATGAGTGTAAGATATCTATATAAAATGGATCTTAACTAGCATGAAGAAATCCTGCTGTATTAAGACAATGCCCAGTTTATTGCTTATTATTTTATACCATAACGGATTTCTCTCACAGATTGATGGACCTGCTGTTTTAGAAGGACTGACATATAAAATTATTATTCTACTGTTGAAATACATTTGCATTCTTATTGAGGCTAGAAAATGTAGTCACAATGCATTCTTCAATTCAATTAGAGGTTACTAGCTCATAGCAGATTCCTGGATCAAATGGAAGTAAAATGTTTTTACACCACATGTTTTTTTCTTTCATATATATCTTAAAGCCAAATATAATGGACTTTATGCCTAGGTGACAATATAAATCTTTAAGCACTTATACATATTCTAATTTCTGGCAAAAAAAAAGTAAAACAACAACATTTACAAAAGAATAAGGCTTTATTTATTGGCAAACCCCTCAGAGCTGGTTTTGGATGGTGTGATTGTTGGATGTGGCTAAAGTGCATGCACCCAGTTCTTAACATGTAGGGAATCTACCTCTAAGCTATCCTTGACATTACACTGTCAGTAGCTTAGTTTGTGGCTGCAAATATGTAAACAATTGATAGTGTATCTTTATCACCGGTGTCTTCTGCCTCCATAGTCATTGAATATTACAGCACGGAAAAAGGCCTTTGGCCCATTGCTTCCATGCTGGTTATCACCTATCCAGCTGAATCCTATTTCCCAGCATTTGTACCCTAGCCTTATATGCTATGACATTTGAAGTATTCATCTAAATGCTTCCTAAATGTTATACATGTTTCTGCCTCTATTATCTTTTCATGAGTTCCAAATATCCATCACCCTCAATGTGAAAAAAACATTTCTTCAAATCCTCTCTAAATCTCACGTTCCTTACCTTAAACCTGTGCTTCTTGGTAATTGACCTCTCTACCAAGGGGAAAGATTTATTCCTAGTGACCCTACCTATGTCAATCAGGCCCCACCTTAGTCTTGTCTGCCCTGAGAAAAATAACCCCAGTCCACCTACAGTCTCTTCACAGATGAAATGGTCCAGCGCTGGTAGCATGTTGGAGAATTTCCTCTGCATCCTTTCTAGTGCAATCACTTCCTTTCTTTAGTGTGGCAACATATTTCTCCGGCTGTAGCCTTACTATCTTGGGTATATGAAAGAAAGAAGGGAAAAAGATTGGTTGTAGTGTAAGGAAAGGAGTCAGTAAAATGTCCAGGTTTACACCATCTGCAGTCAGAAGTAACTGTGGGATGAGGAAGAAGTACAACGAGAAAAAAAATGATTAGGTGCCTGGATATCCACACCTTCACTGGGTTTAGCATCTCAGCAGCCACTGTCTTAACATCATGACCAATATTATCTATTCCACGGGTTAAAGTATGAAGGTGTACCTCTTCCCCTCCTGTTAGTTCCTATTTCTCTGGGTGTCTGTTACTCCTATTGCATATGAGAAGGAAGTATTTTAGAGTGTACCATGCAATATGTTTAGCTGGCCTAGCTGTCGTTGGTGAATAGCTGACAGAGCGTGCAAACTGTGTGAAGTGATCTGAGATTGCAATAGTGCTCAGTGTCTGAGTGTGAGCTTAAGCATATGAATATTAGGAGTGAATCCTGATTGATAGAAATGATCAATTTTTTAGAAGATTTGTAGGTCAGGTCGATGATAAGTCTGTAAGTTATCTCGCTGAGTTTAAAGGTTTGTTTTCAGACATTTTGTCACCATACTAGGTAACCTCATTCGTCAGAGTGTCTGGTGAAGCGCTGGTGATATGTTCCACCTCTCTATTTTTAGGTTTTGGTTTCTTAAGGTGGGTCATTTCCGGTTCTTTTTTTCAAGGAAAGGTAGATAGGATCTAAGTCGATGTGTTTATTAATCAACATGATTTGGAGATGCCGGTGTTGGACTGGGGGTGTACAAAGTTAAAGATCATACAACACCAGGTTTTGGAACAACAGGTATTTGGTAGCACTAGCTTTCGGAGCGCTGCTCCTTTATCAGGTGGTTGTGGAGTGTAAGATCATAAAACACAGAATTTATAGCAAAAGTTCACAGTGTGATGTAACTGAAATTATATATTGAAATTTCAGTTACATCACACCGTAAACTTTTGCTATAAATTCTGTGTCTTATGATCTTATACTCCACAACCACTTGATGAAGGAGCAGCACTCCGAAAGCTAGCGCTTCCAAATAAACCTGCTGGACTATAAGCTGATGTTGTGTGATTTTTAACTTTATTGATGGAGTTCTGGTTAGAATGCCATGCCTCTAAGAATTCTCGTACATGTCATTGTTTCGCCTGTCCTAGGATATGTGTGTTGTCCCAGTCAAAGTGTCTGTCTATATGTTTGGAAACTAGTGAGAGATGGTTATGTCTTTTGATGGCTAGTTGGTGTTCATGTATCCTGTTGGCAAGTTTCCTACTAGTTTGTCTGATGTAGTGTTTTTTACAGTTCTTGCATGGTGTCTTGTAAATTATGTTAGTTTTGTTGGTGGTATCTAATGGATCCTTTAGGTTCATTAGTCACTGTGTCAGTGTGTTGGTAGGTTTGTGGGCTACCATGATGGCAAGGGGTCTGAGTAGTCTGAAAGTCATTTCTTTGACTGGGACAACACATACATCCTAGGTCAGACGAATCAAAGACATGCACGAGAATTCTTAGAAACATGGCATTCTAACCAGAACTCCATCAATAAACACATTGACTTAGACCCTATCTACCTTCCCTTGAAAAAAAGAACCCGAAATGACATCACCCACCTTAAGAAACCAAGACCTATACATAGAGAGGCAGCACATACCACCAGTGCTTCACCAGAAACTCTCACTGATGATGTTACCTAGTATGGTGACAAAACTTCTGAAAACAAACTTTGAAGCTCAGCAAGCTAACTTACAGACTGATAGAAATTATTGATAGAGTCATGGTGGGAGTTTAGTAAAGTGGCATTGGCATCAGTTTGTGGTGGATTTGGGAGGATATGACATTTGAAGATGCATTCACTGAACTTAGCTATTTATACAAGCTAATTGAATGTCTTGCTGCATGCTATTCTGGTCTTTGGGGCTATACTCCTTCGGTGACACCTACATTGTGGGTTCAATTCCTATACTAGCTGAGGTTACCATGAAGATAACCTTTTCAACCCTGCTTACCAGCTGAGGCATGGTGACCCTCAGGTTAAACTACCACCAGTTACCTCTTTCTCTCTAATGAGAGAATAGCGTGTGATCCTCTGGGACAATGGTAACTTCTCCTTGTATTGATAGCCACAGCTGTCTGTACCCATTGGTTTTATATCATATTTTGAGAGGATCTCCTTTCCCTGAGAATATAAGACATCATCCTCTTAACCACCTCCATCAAGATCTTCAGTACAGCATCCAAAAATGTAAGTGTTTAATTTCTCCTGTGATGGACTATTAATCATGCTTTCCCAGTCAGATTCACTTGGAGATTAACTCATAGAATCTATTCCAGCCTTTTAGGAAGTTAGTTTTAAATAGTGCAATTTAGAAGTTTGAGGAAAAATCTGAAATCTGAAATTTTTGAAAAAAACCCTGCTAATGCGAATGGCAATGAAGTCTGCAGGGAATGCAGGTTGCATGCAGGCATTATGATAAGAAGCAGGCTGCTGTTGACATGTTAGTATATGCTAGTGTGAATGCCACTCAACAAGTGTGGGTTAATTGCACATTGTGATCCCCAAGAACATTTGTGGGTTCTAATCAATTTAACTCAGATCTGCTTGGTCTCGTAGCAGCATTATGATATACTTTTAAGGAGATATCACCACCTCATGGCATGCTACCATCTCCATTTTTTAAAATTCACTCATTCATGGAATGTAGGAATCCCTGGCCAGGCCAGCATGTATTGTCAATCCCTAATTGCCCAGTGGGCAGTTTAGAGTCAACCACATTGCTGTTGGTCTGGAGTCACATGGGGGCCAGACCAGGTAAGAATGGAAGTTTCCTTCCCTAAAGGACATATTGAACCAGATGGGTTTTTTCCACAATTAGCAATGGTTTCACAGTCATCGTTAGACTCTTAATTCAAAATTGTTATTGCATTCAAACTTCGCTGTTTGTCATGATAGGATGAAAACGTGGGTCCCCAGAACATTATCTGGGTCTTTGGATTAATAATCTAGTGATAATACCATTAGGCTGAGGCCTCCCAATTACAGAATTCTGTTCCCTTGCAACATGACACATTGAGGGAGGCATGCTCCAGTACTTTGGAATTAGTCAATTTGAGCCCAGACTTACAAATATCTGCGATTGTAATGTGCATATTTAAATACCAGGAGTTATAATAAAAATTCATTGAATTATTTAGTACTATGTGACCTTCATCTCATTCATATGTTATAGGAACTGACATAAGTATCACAGCTTGATAGTTACAGATGATCAGTATATCTTGCCACATTACATCAAACTCTCAAACTATTTTATCCAATATGTGATGGAGTAGGCAATGGCCTCATGATATTCTCACCAGATTATTAATCCTGAGACCAGGGTAATGTTCTATGGAGCCTGGTTCGAATCCTGCCATGATAGAAGGTGGAATATGAATTTTGAAACAAATAAAAACCTGGAATTAAGAATTTACTGATCACCATAAAATCATTGTTGATTGTTGGATAAACCCATGTAGTTCACTAATGTCCTTCAGGGAAGGAAATCTGCCATCCTCACCTGGACTGGCCTACATGTGACTCTAGGCCTACAGCAATGTTGTTGCTTCTCAATTGCCCTCTGAGATGGCCTAGCAAGCCATTCAGTTGTACCAATCGCTACAAAGTCTCAAACAAATGAAAGCAGACAGATCACCAAGCATCGACTGAAGCACCGGAAAAGACAATGGAAGAAACAGCCCTGTTGATCCTGCGAAGTTCTCCCCATTAACATCTAGGGACTAGCATCTAAACGTGGACAGCTCTCTCACAGACAAGTCAAGCAACAGCCTGACATAGTCATACTCATGGAATCACCAGCAGGACAGACCCAGTAGAAGTGGCGGCACCATGATATACAGTCAGGAGGCAGTTGTTCTGGGAGTCCTCAATGTTGACTCTGGAATCTCATGGCTTCAGGTTAAACATGGACAAGGAAACCTTCTGCTGATTACCATGTATCATCCTCCCTCAGCTGATGAATTGGTACTCCTCCATGTTGAACAACACTTAGAGGCAGCACTGAGGATGGCAAGGGCACAAAATGTACTCTGGATGGGGAATTTCAATGTCCACAATGAAGAGTGGCTTGGCAGCAGTACTACAGATCTAGCTGGTGGAGGTCCCAAAGGACATAGCTGTTAGACTGAGCCTGTAGCAGATGGTGAGGGAACTAACAAGAGAGAAAAACATACTTGACCTCATCCTTGCTGATCTGCCAGTTGCAAATGCATCTGTTCCTGAAAGTATCAGTAAGAGTGACCACTGCACAGTCCTTGTGGAGATAAAGTCCAGCCTTGACATTGAGAATAACATTCATTGTGCTGTATGGCACTATCACCATGCTAAATGGGATAGGCTTCAAAGAGACCGAGCAACTCAAGAATCGGCATTCATGAGACACTGTGAGCCGTCAACAGCATCAGAATTGTACTCCAGCACAATCTGTAACCTCATGGCCTGGCATATCTCTCACTCAACCATTACTGTCAAGTCAGGGCATCAACCCTGATTCAATGGAGAGTGCAGGAGGGCATGACAAGAGCAGCAGCAGCAGGCATACTTGAAGATAAGGTGTCAACCTGGTGAAGCCACCAAACATGGCTACTTGCATGCCAAACAATGCAGCAACAAGTGATAAACAGAACAAAACGATCCCACAAACAATGGATCAGAAGCAAGCTCTTCAGTCCTGCCACGTCAAGTCGTCAACAGTGGTAGACAATTAAACAACTCACTGGACGAGAAGGCTCCACATATATCCCCATCCTCAGTGATGGAAGAGGCCAGCACATCAGTGCAAAAGTTAAGGCTGAGACCTTTGCAGCAAACTTCAGCCAGAAGAGATGAGTGGATGATCCATCTCAGCCTCCTCCAGTGGTCCCCAGCAATACAGATACCAGTCTTTAGACAATTTGATTCACTCCAAGTGATATGAAGAAACAGTTGGAGACCATTGATACTGCAAAGGCTACATGCCCTTACAACATTCTAGCAATAGTATTAAAGACTTATGCTCCAGAACTTACTGCTCCCCTAACCAAGTTACGACATTGGTATCTACCCAACAATGTAGAAAGTTGCCCAGGTATGTCCTATACATTAAAAGCAGGACAAATCCAACCCAGCCAATTACTGCCCCGTCAGTCTACGCTCCATCATCAGTAAAATGATGGAATGTTTGATCAATAGTGCTCAGCAATAACCTGCTCAATGCTGCCCATTTGGGTTCAGCCAAGGCCATTCAGCTCTTGATCTCATTACAGCTTTAGTTCAAACATGGACAAAAGAACTGAATTCCAGAGATGAGGTGAAAGTGATAGCCCTTGACATCATGGCTGCACTTGACCAAGTGTGGAATCAAGAAGCCCTAGTAAAACTGGAATCACTAGCTATTAGAGGACAAACTCTCCAGTGGTTGGGATCATACCTGAAAAATAGGAAGATAATTATGGTTGTTGGAGGTTAGTCATCTCCATTCCAAGCTATCTCTGCAGGAGTTCCTCAGGATAGTATCCTAGGCCCAATCATTTTCAGCTGCTTCATCAATGAGCTTCCCTCCATTAGAGGTGATTTCCTCGAATTCCAGGAGCAGCAATTACTGTTTTATATGCTGTTGCATTGTTTTGGAACTTTTAAGAAAAACAAATGTCAGAACAACAGCAGTTTTAAAAGGGAGCAGAACAGACAAAGGGAGCACGTGGTGAGGTCAGTGCAGGAGGGAGAGACAGAAGGAAACCCACATTGCTAACTGACAGAGTTAGTAGTTACTGCCTTTGCTGTTGAATTCATGTATCACTGGGCACCTGAGTGTATTTGGGAAAATTAAAAAACACTGAAATTCACAACTGATCTTGGAGGAACCTGTTTGGGAGAGGTCACAGCACAGAAGCAGATAAGTGGATTTTAAGTGTGGCCTTAAAGTAAGTCTCAGTAGTAAGTAGAGTGGGTTTTTTCTTGAATATATGTTTTATTGAGCTATGTCTCTTGATTAAACTTAAAATATAAACCATAAGTATTAATTTAACCTGGAGCAGTGTTTTGTAGAGGATTAAGATGGTGTTATTTTCTAGGTCTGTAGATTGAAAGAAGCAAAAATGGCCCTTAGTAGAGTGATATACTCTTCTTGTCCGATGTGGGAGTTCAGGGAGAGTTTACATGTTACTGAGGATTATATCTGCAATAAATGCCGTTGGTTGCAAATCCTATCAGATAGAATGGATTGGTTGGAGAGGCACTTAGAGGCAATGAGGAATTTACAAGAGCAAGAGGATGTGATGGATGGCAGTTATAGGAAAGGGGGAAAGTCTCAGATACAGTCACATAGATTGGTTAACTCTAGGAAAGGTAAGAGATGAAGGCAAGTAATGCAGGAGTCTTCTATGGCTATCCCCATTTCAGACAAGTATGCTGTTTTGGAAAATGTGGGGCTGATAGACACTCTGGGGTAAGTAGCATGAACAGCCAAGTTTCTGGTAGTGAGACTGGATCTAATGTAATGAGAGGTAAGTTGGGTTCCAAGCGATTGATTGTGTTAGGGGACTTTAGTCCGAGGTACAGAGAGACATTTCTGTGGCCAGCAGCGAAAATTCAGAAAGGTGTGTTGCTTCCCTGGTGCCACGATCAAAGATGTCTCAGAGAGGATGCAGAATGTTCTCAAGGGGAAGAGGGACCAGCAGGGGGTCATTGTACATATTGGAACTAACGACATAGGAAGGGAAGAGGTTAAGGTTCCAAAGGGAGATTACAGAGAGTTAGGCAGGAAATTAAAAGGAGGTTCTCGAGAGTAGTAATAGCTGGATTACTCCTGGTGCTACAAGCTAGTGAGGGCAGGAATAGAAGGATACAGCAGATGAATGCATGGCTGTGGAGCTGGTGTATGGGAGAAGGATTCACAATTTTGGATCATTGGAATCTCCTTTGGGGTAGAAATGGCCTGTACAAGAGGAACGGATTGCACCTAAATTGGAAGGGGACTAATACACTGGCAGGGAGATATACTGGAGCTGCTTGGGAGGATTTAAACTAGTAAGGTGTTTGGGGGGGTGGGGGTGAGTTGGGAGCTAGGGAGATAGTGAGCAAAGATTTCAATTTGAGACTGGTACAGTTGAGAACAAAGGCGAGTCAAACAGTCAGGGCAGGCAGGACAGGTAGGACTGACAAATTAAACTGCATTTATTTCAATGCAAGAGGCCTAACAGGGAAGACAGATAAATTCAGGGCATGGTTAGGAACATGGGACTGGGATATCATAGCAATTACAGAAACATGGCTCAGGGATGGATAGGAATGGCAGCTTAATGTTCCAGCTTACAAGGAAGGACAGAAAGAGAGGCAAGAGAGATGGGGGAGTGGCGTTTTTCATAAGGGATAGCATTAGAGCTGTACTTAGGGAGGATATTCCCAGAAATACATCCAGGGAAGTTATTTGGGTGGACCTGAGAAATAAGAAAGGAATGGTCACCTTATTGGGATTGTATTATAGACCCCCTAATAGTCAGAGAGAAATTGAGAAACAAATTTGTGAGATCTCAGTTATCTGTAACAATAATAGAGTGGTTATGGTAAGGAACTTTAACTTTCCAAACGTAGACTGGGACTGCCATAGTGTTAAGGGGTTAGATGGAGAAGAATTTGTTAAGTGCGTATGAGAAAATTTTCTGATTCGTATGTGGATGTATCTACTAGAGAAGGTACAAAACTTGACCTACTCTTGGGAAATAAGACAGGGCAGGTGACTGAGGTGTCAGTGGGGGAGCACTTTGGGGCCAGTGACTATAATTCTGTTAGTTTTAAAATAGTAATGGAAATGGATAGACCAGATCTAAGAGTTGAAATTCTAAATTGAAGAAAGTCCAATTTTGACAGTATTGGGCAAGAATTTTCAAAAGCTGATTGGGGGCAGATGTTCACAGGTAAAGGGATGGCTGGAAAATGGGAATCCTTCAGAAATGAGATAACAAGAATCCAGAGAAAGTATATTCCTGTCAGGGTGAAAGGGAAGGCTGGTAGGTATAGGGAATGCTGGATGACAAAAGAAATTGAGGGTTTGGTAATGAAAAAGAAGGAAGCATATGTAAGGTATAGACAGGAGAGATCGAGTGAATCCTTAGAAGAGTATAAAGGCAGTCGGAGTATACTTAAGAGGAAAATCAGGAAGGCAAAAAGGGGACATGAGGTGGCTTTGGCAAATAGAATTAAGGAGAATCCAAAGGGTTTTTACAAATATATTAAGGACAAAAAGGTAACTAGGGAGAGAATACGGTCCCTCAAAGATCAGCAAGGTGGCCTTTGTGAGGACCTGCAGGAGATGGGGCAGATACTAAACGAGTATTTTGCATCAGTATTTACTGTGGAAAAGGACATGGAAGATACAGAATGTAGGGAAATAGATGGTGACATCTTGAAAAATGTCCATATTACAGAGGAAGAAGTGCTGGATGTCTTGAAATGCATATAAGTGGATAAATCCCCAGTACCTGATCAGGTGTACCTTAGAATTCTGTGGGAAGCTGGAGAAGTGATTGTTGGGCCTCTTACTGAGATATTTGTATCATCGATAGTCACAGTGATGTGCTGGAAGACTGGAGGTTGGCTAATGTGGTGCCATTGTTTAAGAAGGCTGGTCAGGACAAGCCAGGAACTGTAGACCAGTGAGCCTGACCTCGGTGAAGGGAGTCCTAAGGGACAGGATGTACATGTATTTGGAAAGGCAAGGACTGATTAGGGATAGTCAACATGGCTTTATGCATGGGAAATCAAGTCTCACAAACTTGATTGAGTTTTTTGAAGAAGTAACAAAGCGGATTGATGAGGGCAGAGCAGTAGATGTGATCCATATGGACTTGGTTCCCCATGGGAGACTGGTTAGCAAGATTAGATCTCATGGAATACAGGAAGAACTCGCCATTTAGATATAGAACTGGCTCAAAGGTAGAAGACAGAGGGTGGTGGTGCAGGACTGTTTTTCAGATTGGAGGCCAATGACCAGTGGAGTACCACAAGGATCGGTGCTGGGTCCACACTTTTCATAATTTATATAAATGATTTGGATGTGAGCATAAGAGGTATAGTTAGTAAGTTTTCAGATGACACTAAAATTGGAGGTATAGTGGACAGCGAAGAGGGTTACCTCAAATTGCAGTGGAATCTTGATCAGATGGGCCAATGAGCTGAGAAGTGGTAGATGGAGTTTAATTTAGAGAAATGTGAGGTGCTGCATTTTGGGAAAGTAAATCTTAGCAGGACTTATACACTTAAGGGTCAGGTCCTAGGGTGTGTTGCTGTACAAAGAGATCTTGGAGTGCAGGTTCATAGCTCCTTGAAAATGGAGTCACAGGTAGATAGTATAGTGAAGAAGGCATTTGGTATACTTTTGTTTATTGGTCAGAATATTGTGTATAGGAGTTGGGAGGTCATGTTGCGGCTGTACAGGAAATTGGTTAGGCCACTGTTGGAATATTGTGTGCAATTCTATTCACGATCGGAAAGATGTCGTGAAACTTGAAAGGGTTCAGAAAAGGTTTACAAGGATGTTGCCAGGGTTGGAGGATTTGAGCTATAGGGAGAGGTTGAATAGACTAGGGCTGTTTTCCTTGGAGCGTCGGAGACTGAGGGGTGACCGTATAGAGGTTTATAAAATCATGAGGGGCATGGGTAGGATAAATACACAAAGTCTTTCCCTGGGGTGAGGGAGTCCAGAACTAGAGGTCATATGTTTAGGATGAGAGGGAAAGAAGCAACTTAAGAAGCAACTTTTTCACTCAGAGCCTGGTACATATATGGAATGAGCTGCCAGAGGAAGTGGTGGAGGCTAGTACAATTGCAACATTTAAAAGGCATCTGGGTGGGCATCTGAATAGGAAGGGTTTGGAGGGATATGGGCCAGGTGCTGGCAGGTGGGACTAGATTGGTTTGGGATATCTGGTCGGCAAGGACAAGTTGGACCGAGGGGTCTGTTTCCATGCTATACCTCTTTATGACTCTATGACGCTAAGGGGGGATGTTCACCGATGATAGCACAATGTTCAGCACCATTTGTGACTCCTCAGGTAATGAAGCAGTCCATGTTCAAATGCAACAAGTTCTGGACCATATCCAGGCCTGGACAGACAAGTAGCAAATAACATTCGCGCCACATAAATGCCAAGCTACGACCATCAATAATAAAAGACAATTTAACCACCACCCCTTCCTTGCCATGCAATGGTGTCATCATCACTGAATCCCCCACTGTCAACATCCTGGGGGTTATTATTGACCAGAAACTCAAGTCAACTCACCATATAAATGCAGTGTCTACAACAGAAGATCAGAAGCTAGGAATACTGCAACGAGTAACTCACCCCTGACTCCTGAAAGCTAGTTGACTATCTACAAGGCAAAAGTCAAGAGTGCAATGGAATACTCCCCACTTGTCTGGATGAGTGAAGCCCCAACAAGAAACTGGACATCATTCAGGACAAAGTAGCCCACTTGACTAGCACAACATCCACAAGCATCCACTCCCTCCACCACCAACACTCAGTAGCAGCAGTGTGCACTATGTACAAGATGCACTGCAGATATTCACCAAAGATCCTCAGACAGCATCTTCCAAATCCACAACCACTTCCATCTGTAAGGACAGAAGTAGCAGATATTTGGGAACACCACCACCTTCAAGTTCCCCTCCAAGTCCCACCATCCTCACTTGGAGATATATTGCCATTCCTTCACTGTTACTGGGTTAATATCCTGGAGTTCCCTTCCTGATGGCTACAGCAGGTGGACTGCAGTGGTTCAAGAAGGCAACTCACCGCTACCTTCTCAAGGGCAACTAGGGACAGGCAATAAAATACTGGCTGGCCAGCAACACCCACATCCCACAAATGAATTCTAAAAAGTCAGATCAGTACTTAAGACCACATTTTACTTGTTTAAATAAGTACCCTGCTTGAAACATGCCACCCATTTCATAGTCTGAGCTAAGATGAAGTCGGCTGAGACCCAGGAAATCAGTTGGCAGAAGCTATTTTCAAAAACTTATGATTATAAATGGCCGAATTATTTTGTATTAATGGAACAGCAGGTACATAATAATTATTATAATTATAATCTTTTGTTATAAATTTAATGATTGTGCATTACATTTTAGTGGTACTTTATGAATTTACTCTGGAATTGAATTAACTGGGGCAAAAGTAAGATAAACATTGCTGCAATGAACTAAGAAACTTTGTATATTGTTGCTATAATAAATGTCTATCAGCAAGATTATAATGAAATAATGTAATTATTTAGACCATAGATATGAATATATCTGTAATTTTATAGGTTTCCTATTAAAGCAGCAATGATGGAGGATTCATTAAAACCAAATTTAAAGTTTGGTTATAAGGCACAACTGGGAATTGGAAATAACACAAATAGGTTCTTCTGGAAAAGCTAACCAACCAGAAGATAGTCATAAGACAGAGTTTTTAGGAGGGTTTTGCAGGAAGTAAGTGAGTTGGTCCTGGCTGGAGGAGGTTTAAAGCTATTCTGTGGGGCCTGAGAATAAAGTCCCACAAAAACAGGAAGGAGCTTACCATAAATGACCACTGCTGGTCTCAGGTCCTCTGCTTTTCACACCTGCCAGAAAGCCACAATGGCAACCAAGCTGATCTGCAGACTTAAAGAAGGGTCCCATTGACTTCCAGTGGGTGCCTTACTTCTGTTCAGAAGAGTATATTTAAATGGAAGTCAATGACATTAGTAAGGAAGTCACCTGTCCAGTTGTAACTCCATCCCCATGTGCCCTCCCCACCCTTTCCCACTCCACAACCGCGTGCTGCACAGTTCTATCAGGCATAGATGGTCAAAATTGTCCTTCTAGTTTAGCTTTTCTTTTAGAGAGTTTACATTCATATTTCAATCTGTAAGTTTCATTCATTATAGAACAATATGAAAATCTGAATCTATCATTGCACTATTTGCAAATTTATTTCACCTACTTCGTAATTAAATGTGTCATAAGTCTGGATTCGCTGACTATGCATGAAATTGTGACTGGGAGAGACAAATTTTATACATTCCCTCCCTCTATAAAAGTAAAAAGTAAATCTCTGGCATCCTGCATTAGGTTAAAGTGACTGCCTAAAATTGGATGCTGTACAATTTGTATTTCTGCCTTGTGGACAGGAAATGTTTGATGTTTCTGCTGCAATGGCTGGATGCAGATAAGATCGCTGTAAAAGTCAGCACGGTGACCTCTCCCACCACCCAGCTCACCAGGCCTGGCGTCCGACTAGTTGGCCCTCACCCAGCTGCTGACACTTTTGCTCAGAGTGTGCCTCTGTCTCATACAATCCTGCACAGTAACTGCAGCTGCACCACACCTAACAAAGGAAATCTGGCTCAGGCTCCAGACTCCATGACTTATTTCATTTAAACACACAATTTTCTCAGCAAGGTCACACTCACAAAGGGGTTCCCATAGTCTATTTTAGAACTCCAGGATGGAAATAGATTATGAGGGGAATATTTCTGGACTCCTCTCTATAATTGCATCGATGTAAATTAAATATCAGACTTTTCAAATATTGGCTTTGTTTATAAATATTTATTTTTTTCAATTTTACTTTCATGTTATATGGTTGAAATATCTCTAATAATTATATTGCCTGAAAATAAATGATTGTGCCCCATAGTGATCAAAGAATTAGATCTACCATTTGTTTGCAGGTGTGCTATGAGAATATCTCTAATAATTTAAAACAGAAGAACATGACATTTTCAAAACTGAGGATCCGTAAGGTCAAAATGTGATATGTAAACAAGAACTTGCCTACCGATGCTGTCTTACCAGATTTTTCTGGGAATCCCAATTGATTATTTAGAAGTACAACTATTATTCAGGCAAATATAGCAACTGAATTGTAGATAGTAACAAACAGACCTGATATTAGTTATGTGTTAATCTATTGAATCAATTCACACATTCAATTTTCTCCAAACAAATTCGAAGTGAACTGGAATCAAACTGCCCTTTCCTGACATTGTGTTTTTGGAATGCTTTTGTGCCTTTCGTTCAATCATTTCACTGCTTCTGCTAAGTGCAACTGGAGGGCAAACATCACAATAAATGGTTGACTGCTTAAGCTCAAAAAAGGGTAAAGTCATCTCAATGTTCCTACTAGAGAGACTTATGTTGTCTCCCACATTCTGTTACCATCAAAAGCCTATTATATGCTTCTGTTCTGTGAGGAAGCAATATTACACAAGTGGACTCTAGCCACTGATACTCCACAGCTACATGCATTTGTATTGCCATTGATGTCTATGCCAATGGTAGCAGTAGATTCTAAAACTCCAGGGATTCAGCAGACTGCATTTCAGATATCACGGTCTACCAGCTGCTATGCAAGATTTTGATTTGAATCCTCCCACTTACATCAGGTTTCCAGGAGGAGCTCTCCATGAAGCCTCGTGAGCTTTCTTGCACGATCATCCCAAACTCACCTCACTAACTATCTACCATGTCACCATGGAAGTCCTCTCATCCAATGCTGGCCTGATTCTCCCACTTACTGCAGCTGGAGGTACTCGCCATGGCTGGGACATCGCAGGATATACAGCCATCTCTGGCACTGGTGTTATATTTTTAAAAACTGTTGTGCATACAGTCAAGTGTTAATAGCCAGAATGGTCCTGAACAGTTGCAGACAATTGTCCTGGGCATGGTAGTTGATGGGAAATTGGCAGCCTGTTTTGCAGGCTGACACCTGGAAAATCTCATTGACAAGGTTGTGCAGAGGGGGATCCCCCAGGACGAGCAGAGGAGGCCAGACACTACCAGCCTGGTCTGCGGTTTCTACAGATAAGTGACCAGCAGTGCAAGAAGAAAGTCAGTGACCTTCTCCATTCAACCATGGCAAGTGCCACCATGATCCTTCTGCTACCTCACTCTCACTCTATTTCTGCCACTGCACCCACCTCACACAAGACTTATGCTGTAATCCTCTCACTACTGCATGCAACATTTGCCCTCACTCACTCTCAATCTCCCAATTCCCCAGATTACTAACCCTGTATACTGCCAACTCAGTTGGGTCACATCAACACAATTTCCCAACAAATAGCTATTTCATCACTTTCATCTCACTCTATTCATCACTTTCTCTGATTACAAAAGAAAATGGCCTGTGGTAAAGCTGAAAGAGCCAGGAGGGATGGAGGTGTGCAGGCTAATTGTCTCCTCACTCCTTAGATACAGAGGATCTTAGTCCTGGCTGGTGAGGACCAAGACCTCTCCTGTGAGCATTTAGAAACCTCTATGTCCCGGCAACAAAGTAAGAAGAATTTGTTGTGCTACTCTTCCATTATCCAGAAGGGGCATTTACCATTAATATGCTACAAATTTAACTCTTGTTCACAATATTTTCTCTTTTGTTTCCTACATTCACCAATGACACATCCACGGTGTCCATTGTCAAAAGGCTGCCCCACAGTACATTCTCTTCTGTTTCTGAGGAAGGCTGGGTAGGTGCTGGTGTTGGATTAGGTGGACAAAGTTAAAAATCACACAACGCCAGATTATAGTCCAATAGGTTCATTTGGAAGTACAAGCTTTCGGCAGCTAGTCAGGTAGCTACCTGACAAAGGAGCTGTGCTCCGAAAGCTAGTACTTACAAATAAACCTGTTGGACTATAACCTGATGTTGTGTTGTTTCTGAGGAAGATAGCAGATTTGCCTCAGAGGAAGCATCGGGAAGGCTACCTTCGACACCCTTTACCAGTTCAGACACTGACATTTTGGTGGGAAATTTTTCTAGATTGAAGTTGGGAGCTCCTCCTGGTGAGCCCTTGACTGCAATATCTCCACAGCTAGTCGAGGGAGAAATGCCTGAGGTTACTGGCACTCAGAGGACTGCGGGAGACCGGGCA